>NC_079494.1:87762582-88062582 GCF_030052815.1 Hevea brasiliensis | reverse complement strand
GAGAGAATATAATAATTAACATAAATTAAAATTTATGAATTGAAATTAAGAAAATGAGAAGAGAAAGAAGAAGAAAAGAAAAGAAAAAAAAGACTTATGGCATTATAAAAATTTAAAGTACAACAAATATATATATATATATATATATATATATATATATATATATATATATATATATATATATATATATATATATATATATATATATATATATATATAAGGCATAAGAGACAAAACCTCCCTACCAAGTCTTCTTCTCCACTTATTCCCTCTCCCTTGGCCAGCACCATGGATGCTCTCTCTCCCACCATTTTTGTCAAGTTTTGAGCTTGAATTTCTCTTCACTCACTCACCAAAACCCATAGTCCCCTTCATTAAAAATTAAACTCACACTAAAAGGAAGCTATTGGTAGCCATAAAAAGAGGGAAACTTGAAGTTTTGGAAAGTTACAAGTTGGGTCACAAGAGGTAAGTGCAAGATACCACTCCCTCTCTTCTTTAAATCTTGTAAGAATGATGAGATGAATGAGTATCACATGAAAATGAAAACAAATGATAAGAAATTGAAGAACCCTAATTTCGGCAGCCATGGAACTCTTTGGGGTTTGATGCTTTTAAATGATGAAAATTAGTTCCATAAGGATGTTTGATAAGTTGATATGATTAGGAGTTTGAATGTGTTGTGTTTGTATAAATTGGATAATTGAAATGAAGGTTTGTGTACATGAATTGGGGATTTTGTCTTTCCTTGAGATTGATCTAATTGAGGTGAAATTGTTGCTTATAGAAGTGCTATGTATGCCAATTGAAGTAAGGAAGTTGGAGGAAATTAAAAGTGGGAATGCTTTTTTCTGTAGGTTTGGGACTCAATGAGTCCAGCTTGAGTTTTGAGCCATAACTAAATTTGTGTTGCTCCTATTGGTATGAGGCCAATTGGAGGTGAAACTAAACCCAAAACACTCCATTTTCCATGAAGAAACCATACCCAAATTTTGTCCAAAATTGGACCTAAACACTGTCCCAATTTGGGTGACCCTGCACAAAATCCAGAAAATGACCAAATAAACAGTACGTATTCAAGTGGTCATAACTCCCTGTAGACTAGTCCAAATGACCTGAATTTTATACCATTGGAAAGATTAGACATAGGGCTACAATTTTTATGAAGACCGCAGAACCCAAAAATACCTTAAACCAAACCAAATTGCTGGCCCAATTTGGGTCACAAAACTGTTCAGAACTAGGTTGTCCAGAAACTGCTGGACATAAACTTACCCGACCAGTTTTGGCAAAATGGCCATAAATTGGTCTACAAGAACTCAAATGTAATGAAACCAATGGAAAAATGTCTACAAGACACAGATCTACAAAATTCTTATTTAGACCGAAACCCAGAAATCAAGAGAACTAGGTCAAATAGTTAGAACAAATCAATACATCAAAACCTGGAATCTTACCAAACTTCATTTGACCCCAGAACAGTCTTTTATTCATATCTTCCACTAGAAAAATCCAATTGGGATGACCCATACCTTTCCAGAAACCTAAGGAACAAGCTAACTTTTTTTTAGAAACATTCCCCAAATTATGAATGTAAGAACCTTAAAAGTTGACCTGCAGTCACTAACCTGAACTGAACTCCTGTTGGCACAGGGTACATGAGTCCAGGTTAATTAATTGGCCATAAATAATTCTAAAAAACTTGAAAATTTGTGATTAAAAATTCTAAGTGACCACAAGACATAGGGCAACAATTTCTATGAAGATCACTATGCCTAAAAGTGACTGCAACATGTTCTATTAATTAGGTAAAGTTTAAGTCCAAAAGCTGCCTAGTTAAAGAACCAGAATTAGGAAATGAATCAGTTATGGTTATCCAACCATAACTTGAGTTCTAAAAACCTAATTGACATGATTCAAAAGGGAAAATAAACTTCCATGAAGGAAGTATGGTCAAACAGTGGCTACAAACTGATCAAATGGATAGGTAAAAGTAAAACACAAAAACTAAACCTATAGAAAGGTCCATGAGATAAATTATCTTATGGTAGGAATTTAACCTTAACAAGCCATTAAACACTAAATCACATGAAAGGGGTATGTGGGACCTAGTTTCCCATTATAAAGTGACATGAACATTTCTAATAAATAAGTAATAATGTTAATTGCCCATAGTAGACCTAGACTTATTTATTTAATTTGGATCAATTGGTATATCAATTAGGGACTACAGATAGCAGTACTGCCCATAAGAATAATCATTAATAGATAAAATCTGTCTAATATGATTGTTCTACAAGCCTTATGCCTGCCCATTGGCCATTGTGCCTAATATTATATCTGGCTTAAATGCCTACCCGCAGGCTTCATGCCTGACATGACCGACGTATAGTGGATAGACATATGGCTGTCTAACTAGTTTACTCCCGTGTATCTAGCTTTTATAATCTGTTATAGGTTTCTTGGGCACTGATAATGATTAATTAAGACTTATTATACAATAAGTAAAAAGAAAAGATCCTGATAATTTCAATTGTTTCCAAAGTGCAATAAAAATGTAAAAGACCTAGAAATTATGAACTATCATATATAATTGTTATTTCAATTGTTTAGTTATTGTTATTATAAATTATACACCACAAAGCATTATGCTTAGTGCATTGGTTTTCCATCGTGTAGGTGCTGGAGATCAGTCCCAGCAGCCGCAGCAGTAGTGCTCATACAGAGGCCGATTAGATTTGCCAGTGTCTACTAGTCACCTTGACAGTTGTAATTTTATTGTTAGGGCCCATGTATGTCTAGATTTTGTTATTTTGTTCATTGTACATAAATACATGATGTATTTCATTTTGGATTGTAATTAAACTTTGAGATTATAAGTAAACTTGTAAACTATTGTCCATGAATTTCTATATGAATGCAATAGATGATACTCTTTTGAGATCTCATAAATAATTGTGAATGATATGATACAATGGAACATGATATGGAAATGTGTGAAATGAATATGAACATGTTAACAGGTAATTAGTGGAACCCGCCAGATGCTAACAAAACAGAGGAGGCTCTGTCCGGGTCTCCACAGAAACACGTTGCAAAAAAAAAAATTACACATGGATTACCTGATTTTAAATGATATTAAAATTTACAACGGACATGATAAGACAAGATAGGGTGCTCCGGCACTGAATGTATCACTTCTTGCTCGGCTATACAGTAGATGGGTAAGGGACGTCACAGCTCTATTCAAAATATAACAAGAAGTGTTTATGGCTTCCATCCAAAAATATTTTGAAAGATTGTGTAACACCCCGAATCTCTGAGCTCTGAATAGTACCATTTTTGGTCTGTGACTAGTACTATTCAAAAACACCTTGAGGACCAAAAATAAAAGGAAAATTAATTGATATAGACACAATAAAAATTCAAGTGAACCAAAGACCTAAGGACTCTTCTGGTATTATGAAAAAGAAGGATTATGATCCGATGAGGGGCATTTTGGTCAATTCACTTCAAGAGTTGATTTTTGACCAAAATGTCAATTTAAATTAAATGAAAAATAATACATTGAATTATGAAGAAAATTTTTGAGGAAAAAAAATTAAAATATAAAATGAAAAGAAAAGAAAAGAAATAAAATTTAAGTTAATTACATTTATGACACAAATTAAAATTTATAACTAAACTAAATTAAATTTTGGGATAAATATATAAATGAGACAATTACACTAAAAATCAAAAAGATAATTTCCTCTCTTTCTCTCCATTGTGTCACCACCCTCCCCACTCTCTCTCTCTCTCTCTCTCTCTCTCTCTCTTTTTTCTTCACTTCCTCCATTAACACTCCTTCCCTATCTTTGATTTCCCCACTTTTCCATCCATGGGTTCTCCATTAAACTACTAGAAAACATTAAAGTAACCTTAGATTAAGCGATTGAAGTAAGAAGAATAAGAGTTTTGAAAGAGAATTAGAATATTGGAAACTCTCCATAAAAGGTAAGTTTCTTTTCTTGCTTAATTAGTTATACAAGCTTTGAATTAAGTTAGATTGTGATGAAATTTCATGAGAATTTGAAAGAAATCATGCATGTATGAAGAGGTGTAATTTTTGGCCAACTTAGGGAAAATTAGGGTTTTGATGTGTTTTAGCTAAATTGATAATGAATTCAAGTTAAATTGAAATGGGATACATGATTGAAGTAGAGAAATTGCATGGGAATTGCAAAAATTGAAAAATGGAAGATTAAGGTTCATGAAAAATTAGGGCTTTTATTGTATGAAGTGTAATTAGTATTTATAATGACAAATTGTGGTCATTTAAGGTGCCTTGAGTGTGAATTGACATTAATTGGATGAAAGGAATTGATAGAGTTGTATGGATTGGGGAAATTGCAAACTAGGGGTTTGGAAAATTAGGGGTTTGGTGCTAAGAAGTGTAATTGATGTGTTTAATGTTAAATTATGGTCATTTAGGATGACTTAAATGTGAATTGAGGTTGTTTAGTAGAAGTAATTAAAGGAAATGAAAATTGAACATTAGGGTAGAATTTCTGGACATTGAGTCCAGTGTGCTTAGCAGCTCATAAGTTGAGCTACACAACTCCAATTGGTGTGAAACCAATTGAAAATGAAACTTAAGACATAGGGATAGAATTTTCATGAAGATACCCTGCCCAGAAAATGACCATAAGCTAGCCTAAATGAGCGTTGAATCTGGAGATGAAATTCTGGAATCTACAGTGTGCTCACATAAATAGTAAACTTTGCAATATCATAACTCTCTCTAGAAAACTCTAAATTAGGTGATTCTTGAACCGATGAAAACCTTAAACATAGCAGAACATTTCATATGAAGAACTTAAGACTAAATTATGAACTTAACCCATTCAAATTGCTGAGCGAAGTTAAGTCAATGAATCTGCCAGAAACTGAATCTGCAGAATTTGGACCACATGAATAGTAAAATTTACATTATTATAACTCTTTCTAGAAAACTCCAATTTAGGTGATTCTTGAACCGATAGAAACCTAAAACATAGTTGAACATTTCATATGAAGAACTTAAGGCTAAATTATGGACTTATTTCAATCAAATTGCTGGGCAAAGTTAAGTTATCAAATCTACCCATGTGAACAGTAACTACTATTTTGGTCATAACATGAACTACACAACTCTAAATTAGGTGATTCAAAAAGAAAAATAAATTTAAGACCAAGAGGAACAATTTTCCTTCACCAAATTATGATTGAAACTAGGTAAAAATTGGGTTCAAAGATTTGGACACCAAGCTGTCCAAATTTCCAAACTCTTTGAAATTTTCCAATCTAACTTAGGGAGGCATTAGACATTTATAAAATGAGTTTTTGGCAATAGTTAAGATGAATATTAAGACATTCTACTTGTGTATTTACAGTAGAAAAAGATGTTGGGTTGGATAAGGAGAAGTAAGTAAAGAGAAAGAAGTTCATTGAAGGTTTGTGCACAACTAACCTTTTTTTTTTGTTTTTAAACTTGTAAATTGATTGAAACGAGTTTGCTTTGAATGAGTTTAATTTGAATGAGATATGGTTTTTCTCTGACATTTGAGAAATTTGGGTGTTGCCACCTCTATATGGGTTTTATGATGATTTGAATGTGTTTATTAGTTTGCAAATGTGATTGTTGATTGAGAAACTTTTGGAAATTGTTTTGAAACCACAGTTAGCATGATAGTCCCTTTCGAAACTCCCTAGTAGCAACGGCTACTTGGGGTTTAATATTTTATTATGATTATATCCCCTATTAATAATGGTTAGTGGGGTGATACTATATGAGTACTCATTAGCTAACTAGCCCTTCCCTCATTAATAACGGTTAATGAGATTGAGATTGCTTTGTCATGGTGTACAACACGACATTGATCGTGAAATTTTGCGTCATGGTCTAAACTATGTGTTAATGTTGGCAACACTTCTGATTTGTGATTGTGAATTATGATCTCTTCATTGAAAGGTGATTTCCATAAATGATTCTTACGGACTTAGAAATTTTGTGTGATGTTTTTATGCTTATGTAAAATATGATTTATTATGTTTTGACAAGTTGTGCTTTATTTTAAGTTTTAAAATTATTAGTTGTGTACCACTAAGTGATATACTCAGCAATAGCTTATTTATGCTGTCGCAGGTAAGGGAAAGGAGAAGGCTACCGAGTGAGAGACTTGGGAGCAACATTTTCTTTTGACTGTGGGTATATATATAGTAGGTATACCCCTGTAATTTCCTTTTGATGTATTTTATAGCTATATGTATGATGTACGGACATTGAGCAGTTTGTATTAAAAAGCAATACATTGCTATAGCATTTTGAGTTGTACATATTTACATTTCATTTTGAGACTTATGCAAAATGTATCTTTTGTAATAACAAGTTTATTTTCACTAATGAATTTCTACATGATATGTAATTGAATTTATTATGCTTGTGAAACGGGTTAGAGCAAAATCTTTTGCTTGGTTTGCTTTATGATTTCAACAGGTTATATATTTGGGTTTTGCTAAAATTTTAACTATCACGGCGCAGTTTTTCGCAAAAATAATGATAAGATAAAAAGCCATGATTTGTTCAAAATCCCTTATAGCATATTTAATGAGTTATCGATAGATATAGTTTGGTAATTCATTAGGTATGCTACGGGAACATGTCATGCCTTACTAGGGATAAGGTGTGACATGTTTTAATGGTGTCAGAGCTTTGGTTTTCATACAAGTTTTGAATTGCATATTTGAAAAAAAAATTGACAAGTACAACTGCTCAATTATCATTAATTGATATACATATTGCATTACATCATGAATATGGACTAAAGGAGGGAAATTTCCTTGTGTTGGTTGTCTAAGGAGTAGAGTTCTTTGTGATTCATTATGGAAGAGGGGGATCACACACTAGAGTAATCGGTAACAACTGAGGTATAGGGGGAGGCTCCAGCTCCTCAGAATGCCAGTGGGTCAGCTGCATCCATCCCGCCATACAGTTTCCTAGTCAGTTCGCTCAGCAGATGGCTATATTATTTCAACAAATGGCTGGAAATGTACCAGTCTAAGCTCCAGTATAAGCACCTCTAGTGCAACCACCACCCCCAGCCAGACAATATGATAGGTTAATGAAGTATGGGGCAACAGAGTTCAAGGGTACAGTGGACCCATTAGAAGCCAAGCAATGGTTAGAACGGATGGAGAGGGTATTCAAGAAACTGCATAACACCGATGATTTGAAGTTCGAATACTCAGTCTCTCTACTACATGGAGATGCATATGAGTGGTGGAAGACCATTCTCCACAGTTTGGCTGAGCCCCCAGTGTTGACATGGGATGACTTTCTAAGAGAGTTTAGACAGAAGTATGTTCCTGATACCTATGTGGATGTAAAGCTACAGGAGTTTTTAAGTCTAAAACAAGGGAATAGGACAATGGCTAAATATGAGAGAGAGTTTTAACATCTAAGCCATTATGCTGGGAACTTACTCACCACCAGCAAAGATAGATGCTGGTGGTTTAAAGCTGGATTGAGGCCTAGCATACGACTACAGGTGGTTAGTTTCAGACATGGGAACTTCTCAGAGTTGATATCCTAGGCCCTTGAGCTGGAAAGGATAGAACTGGAAGGGGCATCCGAAAAGGGGGTAACTGAGAATAGTAGTAAGCCTATAGGTCAGAGTTCAAGTAGCAATCTAGGTAAGAGGAAGAGTTTTGGAGGACTAAGTAATAGAGGATCTGGTAGGGGAAGATTCTCAGGGCAGAGGCCACCTAGATCCGGTCAGCAGACATCTAGAGGTTCCTTTTTCTGTCCGTACCTGTGAGACCTGTGGCAAAACACATGGAGAAGTATGTTATAAGGCCACAGGTGCCTGCTACAACTATGGTAGAAGTGGGCACTTTGCTAGAGATTGTATTAGTGCCCATAGATCTGGGCCACCTGCCACCACAGAGGGATCTGTATAAGGATCTACTTCTAGAGGACTACAGACAGTCAGTAGAGGCAGAGGTAAGGGTAGAGGCAGTACTTCTGACAGCCAGGGCATAGTGAGCTAGCCATAACAGAGTGGGGCACCAGCCAGGGTATACACCATGCGCCAGAGGGATAAGGCTTAGACATCAGATGTTGTGGCTGGTACTCCACACACTCATATATTAGTGCTAGCATTGCTTATTCTGCTATTATTCCCTGCTTGAAAATGGACTTTGATGTACTAGTAACTAGTCCATTAGGTCAAGAGGTCAGGGTAAATAGGTTGTATAAGGATTGTCCTTTGGTGATCCAAAGACATACTTTTCTGTCTAACCTTATTGAGATGCCCTTCTAAGATTATGATATCATCATGGGCATGGATTGGTTAGCCAGGCATCATGCCATGATCGACTGTAGGCTAAAGACAGTTACTTTTGGTCTTCTCGAGTACACAGATGTAGTAATACACGAGGAGAGGCGATTATTGCCATCCAACATCATTTCAGCTATACTTGCTAGAAAGATTATTAAAAAAGAGTATGAAGCATATTTGGCCCATGTGATAGACACCCAAGTAGGGAGTCCAGAATTAAGGGATATTCCTACTGTATGTGACTTTTTGGACGTCTTTCCTAAAGAGTTGCCAGGATTACTGTCATACCTTACCCCTCTGTAAGGCATAACATGATCCCGTAGAATACCTAATAAACTACCAAACTTCTCCTACCAATAACTCATTAAGTATCCTACAAGGGATTTTAAAATAATTTTCTTACTTTAAACAAGTGGAGGGCATTTACAAATAAGTATTTAAAACATATAATTAAGTTGAAAGCTAGTTGGAAATTTTGGCCCATTTTATTTTTCCGCAAATTTTATAAAAATTTTGACAGAGTTCTATCTGTATTTTGAATAATCAGTTCTTCAAATACCTGTAAAAAACACTTCTAAAAATTTTTCTCAACAACTACTTCAATTTCATACTCAATCTCAATCAATTTCTCAACACATTTATCAACTTTCAAATTTCAAATCCACTATCCAATGATCTTCAAAATACTAGCAATCCATTTCATTCAAATTAAATAAAATAATTCCATTCATATTTCATTGGAAACAAAAAAATTTAGATACATCATTACAAAATTTACATTAAGAGAATTTCAAACTACAATATATATTACAACTTTATACAAATTTTATACAAACTGCTCAAGACCCATTTTTACATGTCCATACATTTATGTGCAATTTATACATCAAAAGAAATATTTACAGTTAGGGTATAAATTATACCCAAAGACTTCAAGCTGAATGATCCTCAATCTTTAGCAGCTCAGTCTGCTGCTCCTCTAGTCTCTAAATCTGCGACAAAGAATAAAGCTATCACGAGTACTAGGACTCAGTGGTGCACAACATACTAAAATAATCTTTATGCAGAATATAAATCACATTTATTCAAAAATTTGACTAAACATGAGCATTAAACACAAAACATGAATTATGAAATTTTAATGCAAACCAAGTTCATTTTGAAGTATCAAAACACATTTCATAAAACCCACAGTTAGATCATGCCATTCGAAACAAATAGAATCTCAATAGCCAGACGCTAAAGAGAAATCACATCACAAGACTAGCTAGCTCAGATATATGGATATCCATTCACATCCTCTTCTACTGGCACACCTCAACACTTCTCCAGAGAAGGAATCAAAATTCGAAACTAATTACCCCCACTAGTCGTGCTAGTGAGGTATTCAAATATATGGTCATGACACTGTGGTTTCAAAACTTATCTTAACAATTTGCTAAACATTGTCATTTCAAATATACACAGTAACTTTCACAATTTAAATCAAATATCATAAGAATGCCATAATCCAATACTTCACATTATTCAAAACAGTATGCAAAAGATGATTATAAAAAGTATACGTTGTGCACAAACCTCAAGCGAGTCGCCTCTTGGCCTTGACTCGATTCCTCGGGTTCTTTCCCGGTATTCTTTTCAACTGAAACATACAATTTCACAGTGTTTCAGTACCATAACTTGGCATAAATCCAAAAATAAATTTAACTTCACTTTTACCTAGCTTTAACGTGCTAAATTCGATGTTCTTGAAATTTTATGTTTCGGGTTACTATTCACTGCACTATTCAAGTCAAATTATTGACTTTCTAAGGCTTAATAGGTATGGGAATTCCAAATTTACCCACATACCACATTTTGGTCACCAACCTTGTTGGTTTTGGTCATTTTCTCAAAACTTAGGTCTTTTAGGAAAAATTACCAAATTTTCAATTTTGGTGTCTCTAATTGTACTGTTTCATTGGTCAGTTTACTGTTGGAATTTAGCAAAACTTTCTTCATAGAAAATGTTCCCTATTGTCTTAAGTTTATTCTCCTTTTTGAATCACCCTAATTGGAGTTTTGTAGTTCAAGTTATAAGCAAATTACATTTACTGTTCATGCTGCAGAATTTTGGTTCTGTAGATTTGTTGATCTAACTTCGTTCAGCAATTTGATCAAGTTAAGTCCATAATTTGGTCTAATTTTCTTCATATGAAATGTTCTACTATGCCTTAGGTTTCCATCGGTTCAAGAATCGCCTAAATCAGAGTTTTCTAGAGAGAGTTATAGCCATTGAAACATTACTGTTCAAATGGCAAATCTGCAGTCTGTAGATTCGGTGACCCAACTTGGCTCAGTAATTTGATTGGGTTAATGGCATAATTTGGGATGGTATTCTTCATGAAAGTTTTAGGTTTATATCTCATCTAACCACTGGTAAAAATTTCAGGCCATTTTAACCTGCCTAGCTCGAGTTATGACCAAATATTTTTCATTTGATCAAGTTGTGCAGGGCAGCCTGCGATTTCTCAACTTCGGTCACTTTGTTCACTAGGTTTTAGTCACTTTTTGGGCAGGCTTCCTAAATGAAAATTGTATCATTTAGTGCCTATTTTCATCCCCAATTGGTCTCATATCCATTGGACTTGTAAAATTTCATTTTTTGTCCCTCAAAGGAAATTTTGGTCATGCTGCCAGCACATGACCTTATCCAATCCGAATTGCCTTTTAATTCTAACACTTCTAACACACCTCATTTGGTCACAAATGACCATTTTTCACTTCACATTAGGTCAAAGACACCATTTACAAGTTTTTCATATTTTTGGTCTCTAAACCCTAATGTCCAAATCCTAATTCACTAACCTCATGCATTTACTTGATTCCATGCCTCTAACCATAGTCATTCAACTAACTAAGGTTTATATACCCAATTAAATCCATCAAACCATGCAAATATACTCCCATATACATGCTGGCTGAAAATCATTCATGGTCCCTCATCAAATTTTTATTTCATTTTAAGCATTTTTCTAAGTTAACTAAGTTACAAACACAAGTAATAAACTCATTTGCAACTTAAATCACTAACCTTTGTGTAGCAACTTCTAACTCCCCTTTTCTCCAATTTTCTTTCTTCTTTTCTTCTTTCTTTGATGACCAATCTTCTTCTCAAGTTGCCTAGACAAGCTTTAACTATGGTGGCTTACTTTTCTATGATGAAATCTTATAATATGCAAGCTCAAAATTGAGCTTTAATGGAGGTTTTGGTGTGGGAGAGGGAGAGTGACGTTTTTGAAGAAGACTTTTGTGTTTTATTTTTTTTTTCTTTTCTTTTATGTCTTAAGAAGACCAAAAATCAATTTAAGTAAATTTATTAATTATATTCTTTATGGCATCATGCATGATGTCATGCATGATGTCATCTGCCTACACCTTTTTCATTTTCTCTTCTTTTTTTTTCTATTAGTTCTTTAATTTAATTCTCGATTACGAAATTTTATTTTCTCTGATTTTATTTGACAATTAGGTCAGGAGTCAGCTCTCGGGGTAAATTGACCAAATTGCCCCTCGCCGGTTCTTCCCGGTTTGCAATTAATTTAATATTTCTTCCGGCTCCCTGACCTAATTATTTGACTGGCTTAACAGTTCTTTTTCATCATTTTCTCTTTTCCACTATGTTCATAAGGGTCCTAAGGACCGCAGCGTCACTTTTTACGGTTCGAAATTTGAGTTTAAAATGACTTTGCAGTCGTTCCCGAGAAGGTCACCCATCGCTGTGACTCTTAGCTCATTTAACTTCTTATGTTCTATTTTTCTTGTTTATACTTAACTAATTGGACATTACTAATTATTTGTGTTTATGGCTTCTCTAGTTGTCTTAAGTGTGGTTCTAATCCCCTTAATTGTCCAGACCGATACCGATCACCGGAACAGTGAAATATACCAGGCTATGCAAATAGGGGTGTTACAATTACCTCCAGAAAGAGAGGTGCAATTTGACATTAAAATTATGCCTAGTGTGGAACCAATTTCCATCACTCCTTATGGCACCTGCTAAGTTGAAAGAGTTGAAGGTGCAATTACATAAATTGCTAGATAAGGATTTCATCTGCCCTAGTGTGTCACCTTGGGGAGCACTAGTATTATTTGTGAAGAAGAAGGATGGTACTCTTCGTCTATGTATAAACTACAGATAGTTGAATAAGGTGACCATAAAGAACAGATATCCTCTGCCACGGATTGATGATATATTTGATCAGTTGAAGGATGCAACTGTATTCTCCAAGATTGACTTGAGATCTGGCTACTATCAGTTGAGGGTGCAGGAGCAGAGTATACCTAAAACTGCCTTCAGGACTCAGTATGGCCACTATGAGCTCTTGGTGATGCCATTCGGGTTGACTAATGCTCCAGCTGCTTTTATGGGCCTGATGAACACTATCTTCAGGCCATATTTGGACCAGTTTGTTGTGGTGTTCATTGATGATATTTTGGAGTACTCAAAGAATGTAGAGGAATATGACAAGCACTTGAGGATAGTATTGCAGACCTTGAGGAAAAAACAACTATATGCCAAACTGTCGAAATGTGAGTTTTGATGAAGGAGATTAAATTTTTAGGGCATATTGTATCTGCAGAGAGTATCCAGGTGGATCCTAGCAAGGTAGAAGCTATCCTTAATTGGAAGCCACCCACAAATGTCACTAAAGTTTGGAGTTTTCTTGGTTTAGTTAGGTATTACTACAGATTTGTGAAAGGATTTTCCATGTTAGCATCTCCACTGACTAAGCTACTTAGGAAGGATGTGAAATTTCAGTGGACTAATCGGTGTCAGGAGAGTTTTTATGAGTTGAAGAAGTATTTAACTGAAGCTCCAATCTTAACTTTGCCTACTTTGGGTAAAGAGTACACCATATACAGTGATGCTTCTCATAATGGATTGGACTATGTGTTGATGCAAGACAGGAACGTCATTGCCTATGCTTCTCGCCAGCTTAAACCACATGAGAGGGATTATCCTACATATGACCTAGAGCTAGCAGCCATTGTCTTTGCCTTGAAGATTTGGAGACACTACTTTTATGGGGCGAAATGCTATATATACACAGATCACAAGAGTTTGGAGTACTTGGGCACACAAAAGGAGTTGAATTTGAGGTCGAGGAGGTGGTTAGAGCTAATAAAAGACTATGATTGTCTAATTGACTACTAATCTGGGAAAGCTAATGTGGTGGCAGACGCCTTAAGTCGCAAGACCATGGCTAGTTTGAGAGTTTCACCCTTATCCATGGTATATGGCTTGAGGGCTTTACATGCCAATTTGGAGATTGATGAAGATGGGCAGATGGTAGTTACTTGGCAAGTGAAGCTAGTGTTGATTGATCAAATTAAAACAGTTACTCATAATGATGAGAAGTACTTAAAATGGATGGAAGAGGCTAGGGATGGCAAGAAACTAGAGTTGTCTGTGAATGATGAGGGCTTGTTGCTACATCTATAACACCCTCCCGGTAATCATTCCGTACATTCTACTGTTCCGGTGACCGGTGTCGGTCCGGACAGCTAGAACGTCCGGAAAAATATTTATACTAAAGTCAGGAACCATAATTAACTCAAATGTTAACAAGAAAAATTTAGTAAAAATTTTAGAAATAAAATACAACCAAGTCAAACGAGCCGATAACCGGAGGGAAGTTGCGGTTCTCGCAACGAGGAGCCCTAGACCTGGGGGAAAAATTATAAAATAATTTTTGGGACTCCAGAGAAGGGTTATTGAAGTTCCTATGGCATTAGAATGCCAAGAAAATAATTAGAAAAATTTTTCAATCGGTACAGATAATTTTGACCCGTTAAGCCAAACGGAGGGCATTTTGGTCATTTCGCCTTCAGAGGTGATTTTTGGCCGACTTGTCCAGTTAAGTAAATAATTATTATGATCTAAAATGTGAATAAATATTGTTGAAAATTGAATTGAAAATGACTAGAAAAGAAAAGGAAAGAAAAATCCATAAAAAGCAATTTATGACATCTTTATGATGTCACTTACAAGTCCCCACCAATTGCATTCAAACAAGCATTTTTAAAACACTTAAAAGAGACAAAAAATGGACTAAAGGGAAAGAAAAACGTGAGCAGCAGCCATTCTTCTTCTTCTTCACCAAAATGTGACTTTCCCCTCCCTCCATTGATGAGCTTGGCAAGCTCATGAAGCCCTAAACTCCCACCATATTTCCTCAAGTTCTCAACACAAAAATTTATTCTAGAAGCTTGCTAAGGTGTTTGGGAGCAAAAGGGAGAAGAGAAATTAAAGTTGGCAAGCTTGGAGATTCTTCAAGTTGAGGTTAGTGCATTTATATCTTAAAAACTCATTATTTTCATGGTTTGGGACTTGAAACTAGTAAGGATTGTGATTTAAATTAACAAAAACTTATGTGTATAACATCTTGAATTTTGGCTGCCCTAGCTATGGAATAGGGGGAAGTGTTTTGATGAGCTTAGAGTGGAATAGAAACCATGTTGAAGTGATAAACATATGAGCAATGCATTGGTAGCTACTAAGATACATGGCATAAACCATGAATTTGAATTAGGGTTTGGAAAGGTGAAAATGTGACTTGGCTTAGGAAATTATTAGAGAGCATTTTAATGGTCAATTAGTGACCATTTTAGGTAATTTGACCAACAAATGGACAGAAAAATGAGATTGCAAAGTGAGGATTGCAGTCGCCCTAGCATGACATAGGGACTGAAAATTCAGTCCCTTTGCACAGCCATAACTTGGGCTTTGTTGGTCCAATTGGTGTTTGGCCAATTGGACATGAAATTAGGCTTATAATGACACATTTTTTCTGAAGAAACCATGCCCAAAAGACCAAAGCAAGAGGACCAAAACTTGGCCCCAATCCGGATCCCCGCATGACACTGCAGAAATGACCAAATGAACAGTAACTGTTCATTTGGCCATAACTCACTGTAGATTTGGTCAATTGACCTGAAATTTTTACAGCAACAACTTGAGACATAGACAAACAACTTTCATGAAGAAACCTACCCCAAATTATGACCAGAACCTAACCCAAATGGCAGTCACAGTTACTGTTCAAACCTGCAACTCTGCAGATTTTCATTTGAGCAGCAATGTTTGGAGGACTATAACTCTCTCTAGAAAACTCGGATTTAGGCGATTCTTGAACCAATGGAAACCTAAGGTATGGTAGAACATTTCATAAGAAGAAAGTTAGACCAAATTATGAACTTAACTTAATCAAATTACTGACCAAAGTTGGACCAAAAATCTGCCAGACCCAAAATCTCGGCATGAGCGATTGCGTGAGCGATAAACTTATTTTGGCCATAACTTGAGCTACAAAACTCCAAATGGAGTGATTCAAAAAAAGAAATTCAACTAGACAAAATAAGGAACATTTTTTATGAAGGAAGTTTTGTCAAATTCCAACAGTAAATCGACCAATGAAACAGTGCAACTTCGGAGCACCAAAACCGAAAATTTGCAATTTTGCCAAAATGACCTAAGCTTTGAGAAAGCGACCAAAACCAACAAGTTTTACATGAAAAATGTAGTATGTTGGAAGTGCCAAAGTCAATGTACATATTTTCTATGCAAAAGTCAACATTTTAGTTGACTAATGAAGTGAATAGTGACATGAAAACTTGAAATAAGCTTGGAAATGGATTTGGTAATTGATTCCAACAAGTTTTAAATGCAAAATGTGGTACATCGGGAGTGTTAAAACCAATGTACCTATTGTCTATGCAAAAGTCAACATTTTTGTTGACCAATGAGGTGAATAGTGACACCAAAACTTGAAATTCAAAATTTGAAATTAGAAATGCATCTAGGGGACTTTAAATTGCAATTGGCAATTAATACTAGTAAATGTAAAACTCAAAATGTGGGATCTTGGTGTAATTAGAATTAATATATCCATTAAGTATAAAAAGGTCAACATTTTGGTTGACTAGTATGGTGAATAGTAATCAAAATGATTAGTGAATTAAGATGAAGACCTAGAACCAATTCTAAGCTTAAATGCTTAGAATTGTATGACAAATATGGACTATGCATCCTAGTCAAAATTGTTAAAAAGAAATTAGGCTATAAATTTGAAATCCATGAAATATTCATGGATTACTTGAAACATGAAAAATAAGTCACCTAATTGATGTGAATAGATAGTTAGGGCATATATGCCCATCACAAATGGAATTCATAAAATATTAATAACTCAACTTGAAATATAAAATTTGTAATTACATAAATAGATTCTTGAATGTATAAATGAGAAAAGGAAAAATGTTTTGAATACAATGGTACATGTGAACCATTGTTTAGAATTGTGATCAATATGAATAAAATGATGAATGAATAAATGAACCATATTAATGTATGAATGAGACATTAGTTCTCATTATTGTAAAGAGGAGAAGTATTTTGAGTACAATGGTATAAAAGAATAATTGATGTGAATTGTGATCATATAAATGATCAAATGAATGTATGAATTATGATTGAAATTTATCATGAAATAATGAAGTCATAAAGCACAATATATTAATATTTTAAAGTATCAAATGCCCTAGTATACCTAACAAGATTGGTTTGGATAGTTTGGCATGCCAATAGGGTATTGTTTTAGCGATCGCGAAAGGCTTTATGCCTGTATTCATGGCTTTATGCCCGTATTCATGGCTTTTATGCCCGTATTCATGGCTTTTATGCCGATTATGTGATATCATGGCTCTTTAGCCATACTGACTGCATACGTGGTTGACGTTCTGCGTCCCATGGTATGACGGCCCGAGGCACCGCGGTGTCCAGTGCCAACGACCCGTTATCCAGTCCAGTCGTCTAGTATAGGTTACTTGGGCAGTCAATTAAAGTATTATTCAATTCAGGCAGCTAAGTTAAGTATAATGAAAATCCAGTACAATCAAATTAAGTATTGAATGAATAAGCAAAAGAGATTAGCAAAAGAAACATAACAAAAATATAAATTGCGAGCAAATGCAGGACTTGAAATACAATACAGATAGAATAAATTATATACCTGCTAGTATTACTGAAAAGTTATAAACTAAGCACTTCCAAAGAGGAACAAACTAGTAAATAAGATCGTTGATACTAGAAATACCATACCAAATTAAATTGATTCTTGAGTATCTGAATTATCATTTATTTCTTTCTTTACTTGTATATATTATTTCTGGTTATATTATTGCACCACTAAGCAGAAATGCTTAGCGCGATGGAATTGCTTCCTCGCGCAGTCTTGAAGGTAAAACCAGATGGATCATTGAGATTTTTGGAGTCGGATCTGCGAAGTGTCGAAGAGTTCAAGATTGTCACCTCCTCAGCAATGCATATAGATAGGGCTCATTTTATACATGTTATGTATATTGTTCATTCCTAGCACATTGTAAATTATTTGTATATCTTGTACAAAATAAACTCATGTAATTAACCTATGAATTATGGAAGCTATTCAAAGTAAGTATTTTAGTATATGAATTGAATTTGAGTTATAATGAGATTATACTTTTGAATATTGAGATATTGAAAATCTAATGAGATTTCTGAGAAATCTGGATCGCATTGAGATACATTATGTTTGAAAATTTTTGAGACTATTAAGTTTGAGAAATTGAGTATATATTGAAATTGTCTTTGGCGAGTTCGGAAGAAGCTGTTAGTCAAATTACAGTAGACACTTTGTCGGATTATCGTTAAAATTTTTGAAATTTCCAACTGAGTTAGATTCTGATAAAAGTAAAAATAGCCTAAATCTTCAATAAAGTTTTTGAATAAATAAATCAAGGACTGTAATGAAATCAGATAAAATAGAGTGCTCCGGCACACTGAGTGGCATAACTTGCTCGGCTACACTGTAGTCGGGTAAGGGGTGTCACATTTAGTGGTATCAGAGCACGGTTTAGGCGTTTCTGGGCCTAGATTGAGTCCATACCATGCATTGCATTTGTAAGAGTCGAGGTGACACTAATGCAGATCTGTTTGTTTTTCTTATTTTGAATAGGATATGGACCCTTCATCTCAGAGGGCAGTTGAGGAGGAAGTGGAGAGTCATGCTCCACCGGTAGCAGCTGAGACTGGGGGTAGGGGAGAACCTACTCCGCTAGCTCAGGCAGAGCCTGCTCAGCCTCCACAGGCCATGTTCCAACAAATGGCCGACTTCTTTAGACAAATGGACGGAGTAATGCCAGCACCACCACCACCACCAGCTCCACAGCAGAAATCACACCTGGAAAGACTAAGAAAGTTTGGAGCTGTGGACTTCTATGGCAAGAGAGAAGATGACTCATTGCGGTAGAAATTGGTTGAACAGAACGGGTAGAGTCTTAAAACAACTCCACTGCACCCCAGAGCAGAACTTAGAAGCTACTGTATCCTTGTTACAAGACGATGCCTATGAATGGTGGGACACTGTGTCCAGTGAAGTGCAGCCAGAAGCTGTAACTTGGGACTTCTTTCTTTCAGAATTTAAGAAAAAATATGTGGGTAATGTATACCTAGAAGAGATAAGAAGAGAGTTTATTAACCTGAGGCAGAGACAGTTGTCAGTGGCCGAATATGAGAAGGAATTCGTAAGATTGAGCCGCTATGGAAGGGAGATAGTCCCTAATGAAGCCGAAAGGTGCAAGAGATTTGAAGAGGGACTAAATGACAACATCAAGATCCAGCTCACTGCCTTGGGAATCACAGAATTTACCAAGCTAGTGGAAGCTGCAATAAAGGTTGAAAAGGTAAGAATCAGTGAGCGGACTGAAGGAGAGACACAGAAGAGGGGCCGGGGCAGTCAAGTATACCAACTGATAGTAAGAAGTTTAAGGGTTCTAGTTCACAAGATCAGACACAGGGCCACAGAGGCCAGATTGGAATATCTATAGCTAGTTCCCCGGGCACAATAACAAGGGGATCAACCCCAAAGCTTGAATGTATGCATTGTGGTAGAAGACACAGAGGGGAGTGTCATTCGTTAATCGAGAGTGTTTCAAATGTGGGGCTACGGATCATTTCATAAGAGACTGCCCTCAGAGGAGTGGTTCAATAGCTCCGGTACAAGTTGATAGACCTTCCCCTATAGTTCAAAGGGGTAAAAGATCGGGTAGAGCAGAAACGGCTGACATTACACAGAAGATTGTTTCTGAGACAGTTGAAAAGCCCGAAGTCAGGGTGGCACCACAAGTATATGCAATGGAAGCTCAGGAAGAGCCAAACCCAGACATTGATGAGGCAATACAAGGAAGTGAAGAAACAAGGAGGTAGCAACTCCTCGATTACTTAAGTCAGGTAAATTTCGAGGACGAAATTTAAATTAGAGGGGAAGAGTTGTAACACCCTCCCGGTAATCATTCCGCACATTCTACTGTTCCGGTGACCGGTGTCGGTCCGGACAGCTAGAACGTCCGGAAAAATATTTAAACTAAAGTCAGGAACCATAATTAACTCAAATGTTAATAAGAAAAATTTAGTAAAAATTTTAGAAATAAAATACAACCAAGTCAAACGAGCCGGTGCCCAAGCGATGGGTAACCGGAGGGAAGTTGCGGTTCTCGCAACGAGGAGCCCTAGACCCAGGGGAAAAATTATAAAATAATTTTTGGGACTCCAGAGAAGGGTTATTGAAGTTCCTATGGCATTAGAATGCCAAGAAAATAATTAGAAAAATTTTTCAATCGGTACAGACAATTTTGACCCGTTAAGCCAAACGGAGGGCATTTTGGTCATTTCGCCTTCAGAGGTGATTTTTGGCCGACTTGTCCAGTTAAGTAAATAATTATTATGATCTAAAATGTGAATAAATATTGTTGAAAATTGAATTGAAAATGATTAGAAAAGAAAAGGAAAGAAAAATCCATAAAAAGCAATTTATGACATCTTTATGATGTCACTTACAAGTCCCCACCAATTGCATTCAAACAAGCATTTTTAAAACACTTAAAAGAGACAAAAAAAAATGGACTAAAGGGAAAGAAAAATGTGAGCAGCAGCCATTCTTCTTCTTCTTCACCAAAATGTGACTTTCCCCTCCCTCCATTGATGAGCTTGGCAAGCTCATGAAGCCCTAAACTCCCACCATATTTCCTCAAGTTCTCAACACAAAAATTTATTCTAGAAGCTTGCTAAGGTGTTTGGGAGCAAAAGGGAGAAGAGAAATTAAAGTTGGCAAGCTTGGAGATTCTTCAAGTTGAGGTTAGTGCATTTATATCTTAAAAACTCATTATTTTCATGGTTTGGGACTTGAAACTAGTAAGGATTGTGATTTAAATTAACAAAAACTTATGTGTATAACATCTTGAATTTTGGCTGCCCTAGCTATGGAATAGGGGGAAGTGTTTTGATGAGCTTAGAGTGGAATAGAAACCATGTTGAAGTGATAAACATATGAGCAATGCATTGGTAGCTACTAAGATACATGGCATAAACCATGAATTTGAATTAGGGTTTGGAAAGGTGAAAATGTGACTTGGCTTAGGAAATTATTAGAGAGCATTTTAATGGTCAATTAGTGACCATTTTAGGTAATTTGACCAACAAATGGACAGAAAAATGAGATTGCAAAGTGAGGATTGCAGGCTGCCCTAGGACAGCAGCATAGGGACTGAAAATTCAGTCCCTTTGCACAGCCATAACTTGGGCTTTATTGGTCCAATTGGTGTTTGACCAATTGGACATGAAATTAGGCTTATAATGACACATTTTTTCTGAAGAAACCATGCCCAAAAGACCAAAGCAAGAGGACCAAAACTTGGCCCCAATCCGGATTCCCTGCAACAGCACCTGCAGAAATGACCAAATGAACAGTAACTCTTCATTTAGCCATAACTCACTGTAGATTTGGTCAATTGACCTGAAATTTTTACAGCAATAAGTTGAGACATAGACAAACAACTTTCACGAAGAAACCTACCCCAAATTATGACTAGAACCTAACCCAAATGGCAGTCACAGTTACTGTTCAAACCTGCAACTCTGTAGATTTTCATTTGAGCAGCAATGTTTGGAGGACTATAACTCTCTCTAGAAAACTCGGATTTAGGCGATTCTTGAACCAATGGAAACCTAAGGTATGGTAGAACATTTCATTAGAAGAAAGTTAGACCAAATTATGAACTTAACTTAATCAAATTACTGACCAAAGTTGGACCAAAAATCTGCCAGACCCAAAATCTCAGCATGAACAGTGCACGTGAACAGTAAACTTATTTTGGCCATAACTTGAGCTACAAAACTCCAAATGGAGTGATTCAAAAAAAGAAATTCAACTAGACAAAATAAGGAACATTTTTTATGAAGGAAGTTTTGTCAAATTCCAACAGTAAATTGACCAATGAAATAGTGCAACTTCGGAGCACCAAAACCGAAAATTGGCAATTTTGCCAAAATGACCTAAGCTTTGAGAAAGCGACCAAAACCAACAAGTTTTAAATGAAAAATGTAGTATGTTGGAAGTGCCAAAGTCAATGTACATATTTTCTATGCAAAAGTCAACATTTTAGTTGACTAATGAAGTGAATAGTGACATGAAAACTTGAAATAAGCTTGGAAATGGATTTGGTAATTGATTCCAACAAGTTTTAAATGCAAAATGTGGTACATCGGGAGTGTTAAAACCAATGTACCTATTGTCTATGCAAAAGTCAACATTTTTGTTGACCAATGAGGTGAATAGTGACACCAAAACTTGAAATTCAAAATTTGAAATTAGAAATGCATCTAGGGGACTTTAAATTGCAATTGGCAATTAATACTAGTAAATGTAAAACTCAAAATGTGGGATCTTGGTGTAATTAGAATTAATATATCCATTAAGTATAAAAAGGTCAACATTTTGGTTGACTAGTATGGTGAATAGTAATCAAAATGATTAGTGAATTAAGATGAAGACCTAGAACCAATTCTAAGCTTAAATGCTTAGAATTGTATGACAAATATGG
The DNA here is from genome assembly GCF_030052815.1 of Hevea brasiliensis. Classification (NCBI taxonomy): domain Eukaryota; kingdom Viridiplantae; phylum Streptophyta; class Magnoliopsida; order Malpighiales; family Euphorbiaceae; genus Hevea; species Hevea brasiliensis. Next base: position 88,040,263 of record NC_079494.1, on the reverse strand, counting down.
ACTATGCATCCTAGTCAAAATTGTTAAAAAGAAATTAGGCTATAAATTTGAAATCCATGAAATATTCATGGATTACTTGAAACATGAAAAATAAGTCACCTAATTGATGTGAATAGATAGTTAGGGCATATATGCCCATCACAAATGGAATTCATAAAATATTAATAACTCAACTTGAAATATAAAATTTGTAATTACATAAATAGATTCTTGAATGTATAAATGAGAAAAGGAAAAATGTTTTGAATACAATGGTACATGTGAACCATTGTTTAGAATTGTGATCAATATGAATAAAATGATGAATGAATAAATGAACCATATTAATGTATGAATGAGACATTAGTTCTCATTATTGTAAAGAGGAGAAGTATTTTGAGTACAATGGTATAAAAGAATAATTGATATGAATTGTGATCATATAAATGATCAAATGAATGTATGAATTATGATTGAAATTTATCATGAAATAATGAAGTCATAAAGCACAATATATTAATATTTTAAAGTATCAAATGCCCTAGTATACCTAACAAGATTGGTTTGGATAGTTTGGCATGCCAATAGGGTATTGTTTTAGCAGTACTGCGAAAGGCTTTATGCCTGTATTCATGGCTTTATGCCCGTATTCATGGCTTTTATGCCCGTATTCATGGCTTTTATGCCGATTATGTGATATCATGGCTCTTTAGCCATACTGACTGCATACGTGGTTGACGTTCTGCGTCCCATGGTATGACGGCCCGAGGCACCGCGGTGTCCAGTGCCAACGACCTGTTATCGATCCGATCGCCTAGTATAGGTTACTTGGGCAGTCAATTAAAGTATTATTCAATTCAGACTAAGTTAAGTATAATGAAAATCAGATACAATCAAATTAAGTATTGAATGAATAAGCAAAAGAGATTAGCAAAAGAAACATAACAAAAATATAAATTGCGAAGCATGCACTTGAAATACAATACGGATAGAATAAATTATATACCGCTAGTATTCTTGAAAAGTTATAAACTAAGCACTTCCAAAGAGGAACAAACTAGTATATAAGATCGTTGATACTAGAAATACCATACCAAATTAAATTGATTCTTGAGTATCTGAATTATCATTTATTTCTTTCTTTACTTGTATATATTATTTCTGGTTATATTATTGCACCACTAAGCAGAAATGCTTAGCGAGATGGAATTGCTTCCTCGCGCAGGTACTGAAGGTAAAACCAGTAGACTATCGACTGAGATTTTTGGAGTCCAGATCTGCAGAAGTGTCAGAAGAGTTCAAGATTGTCACCTCCTCAGCAATGCATGTAGATAGGGCTCATTTTATACATGTTATGTATATTGTTCATTCCTAGCACATTGTAAATTATTTGTATATCTTGTACAAAATAAACTCATGTAATTAACCTATGAATTATGGAAGCTATTCAAAGTAAGTATTTTAGTATATGAATTGAATTTGAGTTATAATGAGATTATACTTTTGAATATTGAGATATTGAAAATCTAATGAGATTTCTGAGAAATCTGGATACTGCATTGAGATACATTATGTTTGAAAATTTTTGAGACTATTAAGTTTGAGAAATTGAGTATATATTGAAATTGTCTTTGGCAGGTCGGAAAGAACTGTTAGTCCAAATTACAGCCGACACTTTGTCGGATTATCGTTAAAATTTTTGAAATTTCCAACTGAGTTAGATTCTGATAAAAGTAAAAATAGCCTAAATCTTCAATAAAGTTTTTGAATAAATAAATCAAGGATCAGAATGAAATCAGATAAAATAGAGTGCTCCGGCACACTGAGTGGCATAACTTGCTCGGCTACACTGTAGTCGGGTAAGGGGTGTCACATTTAGTGGTATCAGAGCACGGTTTAGGCGTTTCTGGGCCTAGATTGAGTCCATACCATGCATTGCATTTGTAAGAGTCGAGGTGACACTAATGCAGATCTGTTTGTTTTTCTTATTTTGAATAGGATATGGACCCTTCATCTCAGAGGGCAGTTGAGGAGGAAGTGGAGAGTCATGCTCCACCGGTAGCAGCTGAGACTGGGGGTAGGGGAGAACCTACTCCGCTAGCTCAGGCAGAGCCTGCTCAGCCTCCACAGGCCATGTTCCAACAAATGGCCGACTTCTTTAGACAAATGGACGGAGTAATGCCAGCACCACCACCACCACCAGCTCCACAGCAGAAATCACACCTGGAAAGACTAAGAAAGTTTGGAGCTGTGGACTTCTATGGCAAGAGAGAAGATGACTCTGTTGCAGCCGAGAATTGGTTGAACAGAACGGGTAGAGTCTTAAAACAACTCCACTGCACCCCAGAGCAGAACTTAGAAGCTACTGTATCCTTGTTACAAGACGATGCCTATGAATGGTGGGACACTGTGTCCAGTGAAGTGCAAATGTAAGTCAGAATTTGGGACTTCTTTCTTTCAGAATTTAAGAAAAAATATGTGGGTAATGTATACCTAGAAGAGATAAGAAGAGAGTTTATTAACCTGAGGCAGAGACAGTTGTCAGTGGCCGAATATGAGAAGGAATTCGTAAGATTGAGCCGCTATGGAAGGGAGATAGTCCCTAATGAAGCCGAAAGGTGCAAGAGATTTGAAGAGGGACTAAATGACAACATCAAGATCCAGCTCACTGCCTTGGGAATCACAGAATTTACCAAGCTAGTGGAAGCTGCAATAAAGGTTGAAAAGGTAAGAATCGGAGCGCACTGTAAGGGAGAGACAGCAGAAGAGGGGCCTGTGATACCAAGTATACCAACCGATAGTAAGAAGTTTAAGGGTTCTAGTTCACAAGATCGCACACGTGGCCACAGAGGCCAGATTGGAATATCTATAGCTAGTTCCCCGGGCACAATAACAAGGGGATCAACCCCAAAGCTTGAATGTATGCATTGTGGTAGAAGACACAGAGGGGAGTGTCGACTGTTAACTGGAGAGTGTTTCAAATGTGGGGCTACGGATCATTTCATAAGAGACTGCCCTCAGAGGAGTGGTTCAATAGCTCCGGTACAAGTTGATAGACCTTCCCCTATAGTTCAAAGGGGTAAAAGATCGGGTAGAGCAGAAACGGCTGACATTACACAAAAGATTGTTTCTGAGACAGTTGAAAAGCCCGAAGTCAGGGTGGCACCACAAGTATATGCAATGGAAGCTCAGGAAGAGCCAAACCCAGACATTGATGAGGCAATACAAGGAAGTGAAGAAACAAGGAGGTAGCAACTCCTCGATTACTTAAGTCAGGTAAATTTCGAGGACGAAATTTAAATTAGAGGGGAAGAGTTGTAACACCCTCCCGGTAATCATTCCGTACATTCTACTGTTCCGGTGACCGGTCGGTCCCATGACTAGAACGTCCGAAAAATATTTAAACTAAAGTCAGAACCATAATTAACTCAAATGTTAAGAATAAAAATTTAGTAATAATATTAGAAATTAAATACAACCAAGTCAAACGAGCGTGCCCAAGCGATGGGTAGCAGGAGGGAAGTTGCGTTTCGCAACGAGGAGCCCTAGACTGTGGGAAAAATTATAAAATAATTTTTGGGACTCCAGAGAAGGGTTATTGAAGTTCCTATGGCATTAGAATGCCAAGAAAATAATTAGAAAAATTTTTCAATCGGTACAGACAATTTTGACCCGTTAAGCCAAACGGATGGCATTTTGGTCATTTCGCCTTCAGAGGTGATTTTTGGCCGACTTGTCCAGTTAAGTAAATAATTATTATGATCTAAAATGTGAATAAATATTGTTGAAAATTGAATTGAAAATGATTAGAAAAGAAAAGGAAAGAAAAATCCATAAAAAGCAATTTATGACATCTTTATGATGTCACTTACAAGTCCCCACCAATTGCATTCAAACAAGCATTTTTAAAACACTTAAAAGAGACAAAAAAAAATGGACTAAAGGGAAAGAAAAATGTGAGCAGCAGCCATTCTTCTTCTTCTTCACCAAAATGTGACTTTCCTCCTCCATTGATGAGCTTGGCAAGCTCATGAAGCCCTAAACTCCCACCATATTTCCTCAAGTTCTCAACACAAAAATTTATTCTAGAAGCTTGCTAAGGTGTTTGGGAGCAAAAGGGAGAAGAGAAATTAAAGTTGGCAAGCTTGGAGATTCTTCAAGTTGAGGTTAGTGCATTTATATCTTAAAAACTCATTATTTTCATGGTTTGGGACTTGAAACTAGTAAGGATTGTGATTTAAATTAACAAAAACTTATGTGTATAACATCTTGAATTTTGGCTGCCCTAGCTATGGAATAGGGGGAAGTGTTTTGATGAGCTTAGAGTGGAATAGAAACCATGTTGAAGTGATAAACATATGAGCAATGCATTGGTAGCTACTAAGATACATGGCATAAACCATGAATTTGAATTAGGGTTTGGAAAGGTGAAAATGTGACTTGGCTTAGGAAATTATTAGAGAGCATTTTAATGGTCAATTAGTGACCATTTTAGGTAATTTGACCAACAAATGGACAGAAAAATGAGATTGCAAAGTGAGGATTGCAGTCGCCCTAGGACAAGAAAGATAGGGACCAAAATTCAGTCCATTTGCACAGCCATAACTTGGGCTTTATTGGTCCAATTGGTGTTTGACCAATTGGACATGAAATTAGGCTTATAATGACACATTTTTTCTGAAGAAACCATGCCCAAAAGACCAAAGCAAGAGGACCAAAACTTGGCCCCAATCCGGATTCCCTGCAACAGCACCTGCAGAAATGACCAAATGAACAGTAACTCTTCATTTAGCCATAACTCACTGTAGATTTGGTCAATTGACCTGAAATTTTTACAGCAATAAGTTGAGACATAGACAAACAACTTTCACGAAGAAACCTACCCCAAATTATGACTAGAACCTAACCCAAATGGCAGTCACAGTTACTGTTCAAACTCGCAACTCAGAGATTTTCATTTGAGCAGCAATGTTTGGAGGACTATAACTCTCTCTAGAAAACTCGGATTTAGGCGATTCTTGAACCAATGGAAACCTAAGGTATGGTAGAACATTTCATTAGAAGAAAGTTAGACCAAATTATGAACTTAACTTAATCAAATTACTGACCAAAGTTGGACCAAAAATCTGCCAGACCCAAAATCTCAAAGATGAATAAAGGCACGTGAACAAGAAACTTATATTGGCCATAACTTGAGCTACAAAACTCCAAATGGAGTGATTCAAAAAAAGAAATTCAACTAGACAAAATAAGGAACATTTTTTATGAAGGAAGATTTGTCAAATTCCAACAGTAAATTGACCAATGAAATAGTGCAACTTCGAGCACCAAACTAAAATTGGCAATTTTGCCAAAATGACCTAAGCTTTGAGAAAGCGACCAAAACCAACAAGTTTTAAATGAAAAATGTAGTATGTTGGAAGTGCCAAAGTCAATGTACATATTTTCTATGCAAAAGTCAACATTTTAGTTGACTAATGAAGTGAATAGTGACATGAAAACTTGAAATAAGCTTGGAAATGGATTTGGTAATTGATTCCAACAAGTTTTAAATGCAAAATGTGGTACATCAGGAGTGTTAAAACCAATGTACCTATTGTCTATGCAAAAGTCAACATTTTTGTTGACCAATGAGGTGAATAGTGACACCAAAACTTGAAATTCAAAATTTGAAATTAGAAATGCATCTAGGGGACTTTAAATTGCAATTGGCAATTAATACTAGTAAATGTAAAACTCAAAATGTGGGATCTTGGTGTAATTAGAATTAATATATCCATTAAGTATAAAAGGTCAACATTTTGGTTGACTAGTATGGTGAATAGTAATCAAAATGATTAGTGAATTAAGATGAAGACCTAGAACCAATTCTAAGCTTAAATGCTTAGAATTGTATGACAAATATGGACTATGCATCCTAGTCAAAATTGTTAAAAAGAAATTAGGCTATAAATTTGAAATCCATGAAATATTCATGGATTACTTGAAACATGAAAAATAAGTCACCTAATTGATGTGAATAGATAGTTAGGGCATATATGCCCATCACAAATGGAATTCATAAAATATTAATAACTCAACTTGAAATATAAAATTTGTAATTACATAAATAGATTCTTGAATGTATAAATGAGAAAAGGAAAAATGTTTTGAATACAATGGTACATGTGAACCATTGTTTAGAATTGTGATCAATATGAATAAAATGATGAATGAATAAATGAACCATATTAATGTATGAATGAGACATTAGTTCTCATTATTGTAAAGAGGAGAAGTATTTTGAGTACAATGGTATAAAAGAATAATTGATGTGAATTGTGATCATATAAATGATCAAATGAATGTATGAATTATGATTGAAATTTATCATGAAATAATGAAGTCATAAAGCACAATATATTAATATTTTAAAGTATCAAATGCCCTAGTATACCTAACAAGATTGGTTTGGATAGTTTGGCATGCCAATAGGGTATTGTTTTAGCAGTACTGCGAAAGGCTTTATGCCTGTATTCATGGCTTTATGCCCGTATTCATGGCTTTTATGCCCGTATTCATGGCTTTTATGCCGATTATGTGATATCATGGCTCTTTAGCCATACCGATCGTGATACGTGGTTGACGCTCTGCGTCCCATGGTATGACGCCCGAGGCAATCATGGTGTCAGTGCCAACGACCCGTTATCGATCCAATGCCTAGTATAGGTTACTTGGGCGATCAATTAAAGTATTATTCAATTCAGCAGCTAAGTTAAGTATAATGAAAATCCAAAGACAATCAAATTAAGTATTGAATGAATAAGCAAAAGAGATTAGCAAAAGAAACATAACAAAAATATAAATTGCGTAATCTGCATGCACTTGAAATACAATACAGATAGAATAAATTATATACCGCTAGTATTCTGAAAAGTTATAAACTAAGCACTTCCAAAGAGGAACAAACTAGTATATAAGATCGTTGATACTAGAAATACCATACCAAATTAAATTGATTCTTGAGTATCTGAATTATCATTTATTTCTTTCTTTACTTGTATATATTATTTCTGGTTATATTATTGCACCACTAAGCAGAAATGCTTAGCGCGATGGAATTGCTTCCTCGCGCAGGTACTGAAGGTAAAACCAGTAGACTGTCGACTGAGATTTTTGGAGTCCAGATCTGCGTATGTCGAAGAGTTCAAGATTGTCACCTCCTCAGCAATGCATGTAGATAGGGCTCATTTTATACATGTTATGTATATTGTTCATTCCTAGCACATTGTAAATTATTTGTATATCTTGTACAAAATAAACTCATGTAATTAACCTATGAATTATGGAAGCTATTCAAAGTAAGTATTTTAGTATATGAATTGAATTTGAGTTATAATGAGATTATACTTTTGAATATTGAGATATTGAAAATCTAATGAGATTTCTGGGAAATCTGGATACTGCATTGAGATACATTATGTTTGAAAATTTTTGAGACTATTAAGTTTGAGAAATTGAGTATATATTGAAATTGTCTTTGGCAGGTTCAGAAGAACTGTTAGTCCAAATTGCAGCCGACACTTTGTCGAATTATCATTAAAATTTTTGAAATTTCCAACTGAGTTAGATTCTGATAAAAGTAAAAATAGCCTAAATCTTCAATAAAGTTTTTGAATAAATAAATTTAGGACTGTAATGAAATCAGATAAAATAGAGTGCTCCGGCACACTGAGTGGCATAACTTGCTCGGCTACACTGTAGTCGGGTAGGGGTGTCACAACATCAGGGCAGAATGTTGATTCCTAATAGTGTTGAATTAAGGCAGATCATTTTAAAGGAAGCACATGATTCACCTTTTGCTATGCACCCTGGTGGAACCAAAATGTACAGAACCATGAAAGAGCATTATTAGTGGAGGAGAATAAAGAAGGACATTGTAGAATATGTTGCCAAATGCCTAACTTGTCAGCAAGTAAAGGCAGAACACCAAGTGCCAGCTGGGTTGCTACAGCCATTGCCAATCCCTGAGTGGAAATAGTAGAGAATCACTATGGATTTCGTGACAGGACTTCCACATACACAGAAGAATCATGATGCAGTTTGGGTTATTGTTGATAGATTGACTAAGTCTGCATACTTTCTGCCAGTGAGGATGGATTATAGCGTGGAAAGATTGGCTAAATTGTACATTGATAAAGTGGTGAGGTTGCATGGAGTGCCAATGTCTACTGTATAAGATAGAGATCCAAGGTTCACTCCTAGATTTTGGGGTAGTCTCCAAAAAGCCCTAGGAACTAGATTGAACTTTAGCACAGCATTCCATCCACAGAAAAATGGCCAGCCTAAAAGGATCATTCAGATTTTGGAGGACATGCGTCGGGCTTGTGTGATTGAGTTTGAAGGAAGTTGGGATACACACTTGCCTTTGATTGAATTTACTTACAATAACAGTTATCAATCAAGCATTGGGATGCCTCCATATGAAGTACTTTATGGCAGAAAGTGTAGAACCCCCTTGTGCTGAGATAAAGTGGGTGAGAGGAAGATAATTGGCCCCGAACTTGTGTAGAAAATGGAAGAAAATATTAAGCACATTAGAGACAGACTCAAGGCGGTATCAGATAGATAGAAGTCCTACATTGATCTGAAGAGAAGAGATATTCAGTATAATGACCGTGACAAAGTATTCCTTAAAGTTTCTCCTTAGAAGAAGATCATGAGGTTTGGTAGAAAGGGAAAACTGAGTCCTCGCTTCATTGGGCCATATGAGGTTCTAGAAAGAGTGGGCTCGTTGGCATAAAGGTTGGCATTGCCTCTAGTGTCACACTCTACCCCTCTGTAAGGCATAACATGATCCGTAGTATACCTAATGAATTACCAACTTCGTCTACTGATAACCCATTAAATACACTACAATGGATTTTAAAACTTTTCTTACTTCTTTTTTCAGTTGTGAGCACTATTTACAGGTGTTAAAAAAAAATTTTTGAACTTCAGTGAAAGAGCTAACACATTTGAATTATTAGGAATTTTTGTAAAAATTTTGGCAGAATGCCCTCTGTATTTTGAATAAAACAGTTCTTCAAAAACCTGTAAAAAGCACTTCAAGTATATTTCTCAATCTTAAACTCCAAAATTTAATCAACACAATATATTTATCAACTCAAATCCACAATAACTTTTCAATATTTCCAAAGGATGAGATAAAAGAAATATAGTACAAATTTTACAAGTCAAAATAACTCATAATTATTTTACAACTTCAATGTACAATTTTAATTTACAGCTGCTCAAAACCGAGAATAATATATACATACAGTGAACATACATTACAGTATAAAATGCAAAATGTGGTATACTCAATATACCCGATGATCTCTCGCTGAATGCACTAGCAGCCTAATCTGCTGCTCTGTCCGTCTGTCTACCTGCGACAGCAGTGAAAAGCTATCGCTAAGACAATGTCTCAGTGGTGCACAACATTAACCAAATACAACTTTAAATCACAAATCATAAGTCATATAAATAGTGGATACTGAAACCATAGTTAAATTCAAGACAATGAATGTCATAAAGAATTTGAACTCCATTTCATAATATCACAATAAATCTCAATAAGTCAAAACATGATTAAATTCAAAAGACAGTGAATGTCAATAAGAATTTAAACTCCATTTCACAAATTATCAAAACTCATAATAACACAATTTAGTCAAATGGTTTAAGAACACAGTGTTGCCAATTCACACACAACTTAAGCCATGACACAAATTTCCGATCAATACCGCGTTGTACACCACGACAAAGCAATCTACAACCCCACTAATCGAAATCAATGAGGGAGGAAGCTAGCTATATAATGAGTACTCATCCGATCTCAACCTCAACTGGCAAGCCAGAGAGGGAGGAAAATAAACGATCTCAACCCCATAAATGGAGGAGGAATAATGTGATACTGTCATGCTAAGTGTGAACACAAAATCAATTCCAAACATTTTATTCAAATGATTTGTGAGAAATCCAATAAATTTCCAAAGTCATAATTTCATTCACAAGATGGTAACATAATTCATAATTAACTTCAATTTTCACAAATCACACTAAATAAATTTTTCCACAGTTTCAAACCATTTACAATGCTTTTCAAGCAATAAGTATCCATTCAAACACATTTCCATAATTGAAAATAATAATATACAAATAGTCATAATTTATTTCAATTGAAAAATTCAAAAGAAATAATCACAGTTGCACAAACCTCGATAATCGTCTCTGGCCTTGACTCAGTGTTTCCTTCCCTTTCCCTGAGTCTTTGCTAACTGAGAAACACAATTTGAAGTGTTTCAGTACTCATTTAAACTGTCTCTAACGGTAATGCTTGATAATTAATTCACTGAATTCTATTATTTGCGTAGTGAACCTAATATGTTGACCCTCATTGCATTCTAGGTAAATTAGGTTTTAATGTTACTAATATGTCACATTCAATAGTCTTTTAGGGTTGGTACATGTTACCCAATTTCTTTCCATGTATAATGCATTTTATTGCAATTTGCTGGATTCCAAAATACTAGTTTGACCTAGCCGGACGACCTAGTTCCCTCAATTTTCGGGTTTCGGTCAAAACTACAAACTTGTAGATCTATGTCTTATTGCACGCAGGGAAAAATTTTAGGTCATTTTGAGTTATGTAGACCAACTTATGGTCATTTTACTATTGCTGGTCAAAATGCATCACAATTGGTCACTTTAGGTCATTTTAGGTTCGGCTAGTTTTTGGAGCCGAAATTGTGCAAGCTGTTTGACTTGCCTATGGTCATTTCTGGGCTTTGGTATCTTCATAAGACTTGTATATATAGGTCTTAACTATTCATGGTCAAAATTTCAGGTCAATTGGACCCGTTTTGAGTGAGTTATGGCCAAAACACTAACTGCTGCCCAAATGGTCAATTTTCAGGCCTTAATTGCACTAATCCGAATTTGGTCACTTTTCAAGTTATCTTACAAGCAGAATTTTGGTAAGCTTCCTTCATGAAAGTTGGCACATTTTGTGCCTAGTTTCACCTCCAATTGGTCTCATACCAATTGGAGCCACACACTTAAGGTTCTAGGCCCAAAACATAAACTGCCCTATTGCACATTGTCCATCACTCATCAAGGATATATTTAACACCTACCAAAGTACACATTCATGCCCATTTCTGGTTTGTACCATAACCTAAACACATTTCACAACATATTTTTTATCACTTTGGCAGCTTATAACCATACTCAATATGCACATTATAGTCCAGAATTTACCAAGTCTAAGTTACACACAGTTTAACTACATAACAAGCTCATTTACATGTCTAAACTCAAACCCTTGTACACATATACAATCTGCCATAACAAGCACCATAATTCAACCATGTAATTTCATAAACCAACCCATGAAATAACATTGTTTTGGTTCATAATGCAAGCTGACAATTCATACCTCTCCTTGAATAAATTTCCAAGCTTCCAAAATTAAGTGTACATTCACATACATCTAATATACATCACCAAATTTATTCCTACACATACAAACACATAATCAACCCTTTAATCTACCATTTACAAGCAAGAATAAACTGTCCTCAAGGAGTTTCCATGGCTGCTAAAAATACACCTCTCCCTTTAAACATCAAACCTCAAAATTCTTTCCACAATTCAAGTACCCATAACCTCCTCACAAACTTTAATGAAGCAATAACCAAAAACACAAACTTACCATGTTGGAAACTCTTCAAAACCTCTCCAAAACTTGGTCTTCTTGCTGCCTATCTACTGCCCATGGTGGTGGTCAAGTTTAATGAAGAAACCTTAACCATTGGGAGCTTAGATCATGGATGCATGGAGGTTGGAGCTTGGACGGCCATGGGAGAGTTTGGGAGTTTTTTGGTTTGCCCATGGGAAGAATTTGAGGAAGAAGAAGTTTTGCAGAAGTTAGTGGAGAGTGACAGAATTTTTATTGATTTTCCAAGTGTTTAGTAGTCCACTAATGTAAGAATATTATTACTTTAATTCAACTTTCAATTATTCAACATTAAACCCCTTTTCTTTCACTATTTAAACTATGGACCACCATTTTAATTTTCATGATATTTTCAAAGTTTAATATCATTTATTTTTAATGTACATTTAGGTCAAAAGGCCACTCGGGATGTCAAATGACCACAATGTGTGACACCCCTTACCCAGCTACAGTGTATCCGAGTAAGCTATGTCACACGGTGTACCGGAACACCCTATCTTATCTCAATCATTTTTATTCTTTTTAATTCATTTTCATCATAGTTTTGAATATAATTTGTGAAATATAGTTCATTTAAGTCATTTATTGAAATTATAAATTATTTGAGGTTCCGAAAATTTTTAAAGAAAATCCGGCAGAGTACCGGCTAAAAATGGAGAAAACAGTTCTTCGGAACCTGTGAAAAACACTTCCAATAAACAAATTCATTCATTCTCAACTCCAATATCATCACAAAACTCAATATCAAAATCTCAACATTTTAATTTCAATTCTCAGTCATCCATCACATGTGATGATCACATATATATCACAAATAAACATTTACTTTTCCATTTACAAATACAATTTTCATAATTTACATGAACATCAATATACATTACACAAGTTTAATTACATATAAGAAAATCAAAATTAATTACAGAATGCCAAAATGACACCTAGTGTCCTACCAATGCAATCGCAGGTTGAGGTGACACGGACATCGTGCGTAAGCTGCAGGATGGACTCACCCAGTCTGCGGTCTACTGGGCTCACGATCTGTATCTCCAGTACCTACGCGTGGCAAAAGCAACGCGCTAAGCAATAATGCTTAGTGGTGCAATAATATAATAAAAGAAAATAGCAGAAAATAAGTATGTATAGAATGTGTATGATTTCTTTGTTTGGTATTGGTATGTCCATTATTTCATTATCTTTGTCCACTTTTATTCATTTGATTGCCCCAAGTAACCTACACTAGGCGACTGGACTGGATAAACGGGTAAACTGGCACTGGGTATCAAGTACCTCGGGCCGTCACACCATCGGTCACATAGGCATCTCCTGGCAGGCAAATGTAATGCCTAACAATGTCAGAATAATATCAGGCACAAGGCCAAAGCTCAATACAAGGTCAGAATGGCTAAAAGCCATGAAATCACAGAATGGCATATTGCCATGTGCAGTACTGCTAACTGAACCCTATTGGCATGCCAAACTATCCAAACCAATCATGTTAGGTATACTAGGGCATTCGATACTTTAAAATTCTTCAATCTTTGGATTTCAAGTTTCGGTGTTACTATTCACCTCTATGGTCAACTAAAATGTTGACTTTTAGGTAGAAATTAGGTACATTGGTTTTGGCACTCCCAACATACCACATTTTGTTTTTAAAACTTGTTGGAATTGGTCACCATTACCATTTCTAACTTAAAACCAAGAGGGCAGAAAATTTCAGTTTTTGAAGCATATGTTTACTGTTCCATTAAGCACTATTGCAGTTAGAATTTGAAGAAATGACAAACATAAAAGTTGTTCCTTATTTTGTCTAGTTGAATTTCCTTTTTTGAATCACTCCATTTGGAGTTTTGTAGCTCCAGATATGGCCCAAAGACCACAGCTGGCCGGATTTCCATTCTGCAGAAATTACCACATCTACAGTAACATAAACAGTGACTGTGAGTGCATGTTTGAATAGGTTCTGGCCATAATTTGGGGTAGGTTCCTTCATGAAAGTTGTTTTTCTATGTCTTAACTTGTTGCTGTAAAAATTTCAGGTTAATTGACCAAATCTACAGTGAGTTATGGCCAAATGAATAGTTACTGTTCATTTGGTCATTTCTGCAGGTGCTGTTGCAGGGTATCTGGATTGGGGGCAACTTTTGGTCCTCTTTCTTTGGTCTTTTGGGCATGGTTTCTTCAGCAAAAATGTGCCATTATAAGCCTAGTTTCGTGTCCAATTGGCCAAACACCAATTGGACCAACACAGCCAAAGTTATGGCTATGTAATTGGACTGGAATCTCAGTCACCATTCTGTTGTCTTTAGGCAGCCTACCATTCCACTTTGCCATGCCATTTTTCAGTCCAATTTATGGTCAACATACCTCAAATGGTCACTAATTGACCATTAGAGTGTTCTTTAACAGTTTCATAAGCCAAGTCAATCTTTACTTCTCAAAACCCTAATGTCCAATTCAATTTACCCATAAACCTCAATTAGCACACTAGTTCAACATCCATGCATATTCATACCTTAAACATCATTTCTAGCCACTCTAAATTCATTACAACAATCAAACTCATCCTTCCTTAGGGCTGCCGAAAATTGAAGATACTCTAACATATATGATTTACTTCAAATTCTTACAATTTCTTAACTTAAAATGATGCTCTAGCAAGGATTAAAGGAGTGAGAGTGAAAGTATAGCACTAACCTTTAAGTGGCAGAATTTTCAGCCACCCAAACTCCTTTCTTTCTTCCTCTTTTGGCTGCCTAAAGCTTCCTTAGGGTGTGTAGATAAATTTTAGTGAAGATGACTTAGGGTTTTGGGGTGAGGTTTGAGAGGTTTTTCAAGCTTGAAAATGAAGAAAATGGAGGTTTAGGGCAAGGCTTGATTTCGGCTGCAATTGGGGAGGATGATGGCTGCTGGATTTTTAATTATTTTGGTCTTTGTTTTGTCTCTTTTAAGTATTTAAGAAAGCTTATTAGCTTGTGATTGGTTGGTAATTTATAAATGACATCATTATGATGTCACAAATTGCTTTATTTTGATTTTTCTTTTCTTTTCATCACTACTCAATTTCAATTAAATTTTTAGTAATGTTTCTTCATATTTTATGTCATATTAATTATTTACTTAGCTGGACAAGTCGGCCAAAAATCACCTCTGAAGGCGAAATGACCAAAATGCCCTCCGTTTGGCTCAACGGGCCAAAATTATCTGTACCGATTGAAAATTTTTTCTAAATATTTTCTTGGCATTCTAATGCCATGGGAACCTCAATAACCCTTCTCTGGAGTCCCAAAAATTATTTTATAATTTTTCCCTCGGGTCTAGGGCTCCTCGTTGTGAGAACCGCAACTTCCCTCTGGTTTACCCCTCGCTAGGGCACCGGCTCGTTTAACTTGGTTGTATTTTATTTCTAAAATTTTTACTAAATTTTTCTTATTAATATTTGAGTTAATTATGGTTCCTGACTTTAGTTTAAATATTTTGCCGGACGTTCTAGCTGTCCGGACCGACACCGGTCACCGGAACAGTAGAATGTACAGAGTTGCTACCGGGAGGGCGTTACACAATGCCCCTGTTCGGATTGCATTCCCGATTTTTCGGTAACACCGGGTTTTATCCGTTTTTTGATTTCTCACTTTTCTTTGTACTAATTAATTAATTTTTCTTTGATATTTCTAATGATATTTATGCTTCAATAGATGTCTATTTAAGTCCTAAAAATATTTTCCAGGGTTTCCCGCGGTCCAAGGCTAGTCAATGGTCCACGCCGTGACTTTCCGGTGCGGTCACCCATCGCTAGGGTTCTCAGCTCATTTAACTTGGTTACATTTCATTGCTATTATTTTTTCTTTGTTTTTCTTGTATTTTCTTTTCTTATATTTCATTATTTTATGTCTCCTCACTCATATCGAAGTGTAGTTCTAGGCATCCTAGCTGTCCGAACAACACTGGTCACCGGAACAGTAGAATGCACTACCGAACATAGGGGTGTTACATCTAGAGTTGGAAAAGATTCACAATGTCTTTCATGTCTCCATGTTGAGGAGGTACAGATTAGACCCCTCTCACATTTTTCCAATAGAGGAGATTGAGGTGAATCCAGACCTGACATATGATGAAGAGCCCACAAAGATCTTAGCATATGAGGTGAAGCAGCTAAGGAACAAGTAGATGCCTCTAGTAAAAGTGTTGTGGAACCATCATTTAGGCTAGGAGGGAACATGGGAGTGTGAGGAGGATATGAGGAGGCAGCACCCACAGCTATTCACAGACTGAGACCAGGTAAATTTTGAGAATGAAATTTTATTTTTAACGAAGGGAGAATTGTAACACTCCGAACCTCCGAGCTCTAAATAGTACCATTTTTGGTCTGTAACTAGTACTATTCAAAGACACCTTGAGGACCAAAAATAAAAGGAAAATTAATCGAGATAGACACAATAAAAATTCAAGTGAACTAAAGACCTAAGGACTCATCGGGTATTATGAAAAAAAAGGATTATGACCCGATGAGGGGCATTTTGGTCAATTCACTTCAAGAGTTAATTTTTGATCAAAATGTCAATTTAAATTAAATGGAAAATAATGTATTGAATTATGAAGAAAATTTTTGAAAAAAAAAATTAAAGTATAAAATGAAAAGAAAAGAAAAGAAATAAAATCTAAGTTAATTACATTTATGACACAAATTAAAATTTATAACTAAACTAAATTAAATTTTGGGCTAAATATATAAAGGAGACAATTACACTAAAAATCCAAAAGACAATTTCCTCTCTTTCTCTCCATTGTGCCACCACCCTCCCCACTCCCTCTCACTCTCTCTTTTCTTTTCTTCACATCCTCCATTAACACTCCTTCCCCATCTTTAATTTCCCCACTTTTTCATCTATGGGTTCTCCATTAAACTACTAGAAAACATTAAAGTAACCTTAGATTAAGGAATTGAAGCAAGAAGAACAAGAGTTTTGAAGGAGAATTAGAAGATTGGAAACTCTCCATAAGAGGTAAGTTTCTTTTCTTGCTTAATTAGTTATACAAGCTTTGAATTAAGTTAGACTGTGATAAAATTTCATGAGAATTTGAAAGAAATCATGCATGTATAAAGAGGTGTGATTTTTGGCCAACTTGAGGAAAATTAGGGTTTTGATGTGTTTTAGCTAAATTGATGATGATTTTAAGTTAAATTGAAATGGTTTACATGATTGAAGTAGGGAGATTGCATGGGAATTACATAAATTAAAAAATGGAAGATTAGGATTCATGGGAAATTAGAGCTTTTATTGTATGAAGTGTAATTAGTATTCATAATGACAAATTGTGGTCATTTGAGGTGCCTTGAGTGTGAATTGACATTAATTGGATGAAAGGAATGGATGGAGTTGCATAGATTAGGGAAATTATAAACTAGTGGTTTAGAAAATTGAGGGTTTTGTGCTAAGGAGTGTCATTGATGTGTTTAATATTAAATTATGGTCATTTGGGATGACTTAAATGTGAATTGAGGTTGGTTAGTAGAAGTAATTAAAGGAAATGAAAATTGAACATTAGGGCAGAATTTTTGGACACTGAGTCCAGTGTGCTTGGCAGCTCATAAGTTGACCTACACAACTCCAATTTGTATGAAACTAATTGGAAATGAAACTTTATACATAGGGCTAGAACTTTAATGAAAATACCCTGCCTCAAAATGATCATAATCTATCCTAAATGAGCCTTGAATCTGGAGGTGAAATTCTGGAATCTGTAGTGTGCTCATGTGAACAGTAAATTTTGCAATATCATAACTCTCTTTAGAAAATGCCAAATTATGTGATTCTTGAACCAATGAAAACCTTAAATATAGTATAACATTTCATTTGAAGAACTTAAGACCAAATTATGAACTTAACCCAATCAAATTGCTGAGCGAAGTTAAGTCAACGAATTTGCCAGAACCTGAATCTGCAGAATTTGGACCACATGAATAGTAAAATTTACATTGTCATAAATCTCTCTAGAAAACTCCAATTTAGGTGAGTCTTGAACCGATAGAAACCTAAAAAATAGTAGAACATCTCATATGAAGAACTTAAGGTCAAATTATGGACTTAACTTAATTAAATTGCTGAGCAAAGTTAACTCACCAAATCTGCTCATGTGAAGAGTAACTACTATTTTGGTCATAACATGAGCTACACAACTCTAAATTAGGTGATTCAAAAAGGAAAACAAATTTAAGACCTAGAGGAACAATTTTCATGAAGAACACTTCATCAAATTATGATTGGAACTAGGAAAAAATTTGGTTCAAAGATTTGGACACCAAGTTGTCCAAAGTTTCAAACTCTTTGAAATTTTCCAATCTAACTTAGGGAGGTATTAGACATTTATGAAATGAGTTTTGGCAATAGTTAAGATGAATATTGAGACATTCTACTTGTGTATGTCCAATAGAAAATAATGTTGGGATGGACAAGGAGAAGTAAGTAAAGAGAAAGGAGTTCATTGAAGGTTTGTGCACAAATAACCTTTTTCTTTGTTTTTAAACTTGTAAATTGATTGGAACAAGTTTATTTGAATGAGTTTGCTTTGAATGAGTTTAATTTGAATGAGATATGGTTTTCTCTTGCATTTGAGAAATTTGGGTGTTGCCACCTCTATATGGGTTTTATGATGATTTGAATGTGCTTATTGGTTTGCAAATGTGATTGTTGATTGAGAAACTTTCGAAAATTGTTTTGAAACCACAGTTAGCATGATAGTCCATTTCGGAACTCTCCAATAGCAATTGCTACTTGGGGTTTAATATTTGATTATGATTATGTCCCCCATTAATAACGGTTAGTGGGGTAAGACTATATGAGTACTCATTAGCTAGCTAACCCTTCCCTCATTAATAACGGTTAGTGAGGTTGAGATTACTTTATCGTGGTGTACAATATGACATTGATCGTGAAATTTTGTGTCATAGTCTAAACTGTATGATAATGTTGGCAACACTTATGATTTGTGATTTGTGATTGTGAATTATGACCTCTTTATTGAAAGGTGATTTCCATAAATGATTCTTACGGACTTAGAACTTTTGTGTGATATTTTCATGCTTATGGAAAATATGATTTATTATGTTTTGACAAGTTGTGCTTTATTTTAAGTTTAAAATTATTAGTTGTGTACCATTGAGTGATATACTCAGTGATAGCTTATTTATGCTGTCGCAGGTAAGGGAAAGGAAAAAGCTGCCAAGTGAGAGACTTGGGAGCAGCATTTTGTTTTGACTATAAGTATATATATAGTAAGTATACCCCTGTAATTTTCTTTTAATGTATTTATAGCTATATGTATGATGTATGGACATTGAGCAATTTGTATTAAAAAGCAATACATTACTATAGCATTTTGAGTTGTACATATTTACACTTCATTTTGAGACTTATGCAAAATGTATCTTTTGTAATAATAAGTTTATTTCTGCTAATGAATGTCTACTTGATATGTAATTGAATTTATTATGCTTGTGAAATGGGTTGGAGCAAAATCTTTTACTTTGTTTACTTTATGATTTCAATAGGTTATATATTTGGGTTTTACTAAAGTTTTAACTATCACCCCACAGTTTTCGGCAAAAATAATGATAAGATAGAAAGCCATGATTTGTTTAAAATCCCTTGTAGCATATTTAATGGGTTATCGGTAGGTGTAGTTCGGTAATGCCTTACTAGGGATAAGGTGTGACAGATTGTTTTTACTAAGCATTTTTATTGCCATTTCTTGTAAAGTTTTATTTTTCCTCTCTGTAACTCCCTTTTGTTGTGGAGTTCTAGGAGCCAAAAAGTTATAAAAAGTGCCATAGTTTAGACAAAATTCATCAAAAGATTGATTTTCAAATTCTCTCCCATGATCACTTCTAATGGAGGAAATGAGTAAGCCTTTTTCACTTTATACTTTCTTACAAAAAGAAATGAACATGTCGAAAGTTTCATCCTTATGTGTAAGAAAATATGTCCATGGATACCCAGTGTAATCTTCTATTATGACTAATACATACCAAAACTTATGTGTAATAGGACCAAACAAATCAAGATTCAATGACTCAAGAGGTCTAGATGTACAAATAACATTTTTTAGTTTAAATGAAACTTTGGTCTATTTTCTAAGAGAACAAAGTTTGCTAACATGATCCTTTTCAAAATTTATTTTTGGCAAACCTTTAACAATATCATATCTTGAAAGTTTAGAGATCATATACATGCTAGCATGACCTAGTCTTCTATGCCATAACCAACTATCTTCTTCAAGAGAAACAAAACATTTTTCATTTCCAATTACAATACCATTCAAATCAAGCAAATATATGCTTTCACTTCCAGGTGCAATAAACAATGTATGATCATCAGGCAAACTCCTAATCACACAATGTGAAGAATTAAAGATAACCTTATAACCTTTATCACATAGTTGACTTACACTGAGAAGATTGAATTTCAAACCTTCAGCTAGTGCAACATCTTTTATGCTTGGATTCTTCTTAATGGAGCCACTTCTAATGATGTAGACTTTGCCTTTGTCACCAAATCTCACATGTCCACCACTCTTTATGGTAAGGTTTGAGAATTTCTCCTTATCTCTAGTCATGTGCCTTGAGCAAGCACTATCAATATACCATTGTTCACACTCTTGCTTACTTCGAAGGCATACTTCATTATTGCTTGCTCTTCGATAAGAACTTTCTAGTTTGTCCTCTTTTAAAGCCATGAGATAAATGATTATGACCTTCTTGTCACTTGAGTTGCCACTTGAGGAGTCATCACTATCACTTCAACCAGTAACCAATGCTTTCTTTCTCTTGTTCTTTTGAGTCTTTTCTAATATAAGATAATTAGGCTTGACGTGGCTAAGTTTGTTGCATTCGAAGCATTTGATTTCACTTGGATCCTAACATGTTTCACCTTTGAGAGTGTACTTCTTTAGAAATTTCTTATATTTTGAACCTCCCTTCTTGAATCTTCTTATAATCATAGCAATATCATCTTCGTCACTTGAACTATTGGAGTTATCACTTAAGGCATCCTTAAAAGCTATAGTTTTCTTTTTTTACATCTTATTTATTTAACTTCAAGGCAATTCCATTTTTTTCTTTTCATCATCCATATTGCTTTTGTTCTTGTCATAAAGCAATTCATGAGCAATTAGACAACTAGTGAGCTCATCATAAATGAATTTGGAGAAATCTTTGGTGCCAAAGATCACTATCACTTTTGTTTCTCATGATTTAGGTAGTGACCTCAAGACTTCCTTGACTAACATTTCTTCCATTAATTCCTTTTCAAATGCCTTGAGGACATTCACCAAATTAGTAAACCTTGTGCTCATTTCTAAATGGTTTCTCCTAGTTTCATATCAAATAGCTCATACTGTCTAACAAGTCTATTTGCTTTTGATTCCTTCACTTGATTAGTTCCTTCATAAGTGACTTCAATTTTATCCCACACTCCTTTTGCAAATGTGCAACTTAAAATATGTCACACCCTACCCCTCTGTAAGGCATAACATGATCCCCTAGTATACCTAATGAATTACCAACTCCGTCTACTGATAACCCATTAAATACACTACAAGAGATTTTAAAAACTTTTCTTACTTCTTTTACAGTGGTGAGCACTATTTACAGGTGTTAAAAACCTTTTTGAATTGAAGTGATAGAACTAACATATTTGAATTATTTGGAATTTCTGTAAAAATTTTGGCAGAGTGCCATCTGTATTTTGGATAAAACAGTTCTTCAGAAAACCTGTAAAAAGCACTTCAATATTTTTCCAAATCTCAACTCCAACATATTTCTCAACTCAAATCCACAGTGATTTTTCAAATACTGCGATATAAGAAATATAATACAATTTTTACAAGCCAAAATAACTCATAATTATTTTACAACTTCAAGGTACAATTTGAATTTACAACTGCTCAAAACCGAAAACAATATGTACATACAGTGGTCATACATTACAGTACAAAATGCAAAATGTGGTATACTCGTTATACCCGAAAATCTTTCGCTGGAGGTACTAGCAGCCTAGTCTGCTGCCCTGTCTGTCTGTCTACCTGCGACAGCAATAAAAAGCTATCGCTGAGATAATATCTCAGTGGTGGACAACATTAACCAAATACAACTTAAATCGCAGTTCATAAATCATTTAAATGATGGATATGTAAAATCATAGTTAAATTCAAGACAATGAGTGTCAGAAGGAATTTAACACAATATCACAATAAATCTCAGAGATCAAAACATAGTTAGCTTCAAAAGACAGTGAATGTCAATAAGGATTTAACTCCATTTCACAATCTCATAATACAAATCAATAAATCACACACAGCTTAATCATGTTTCAAAGTTCAATTCGTCCCAAAAGCCGATGGCTAATGAGGTATTCAATTCATCCCAAAAGTCGATGACTAATGAGGAATAACATAGCTAGCTAGCAAAAATATGAGTACTCATCCAATTCGTTCTCAACAGGCACACACCTCAACACTTCAGCCAGAGAGGGAATTCAATTCGTCCCACTAGACAAGCTAGTGAGGAATACAATCAATATACAAGATAGCTGTGGTTTCAAACCATTTCCAATGCTTTTCAATCAATAAGTATCCATCAATATCATTCAAACAACTTTACACAGTTTCAAACCATTTACAATGCTTTTCAAGCAATAAATATCCATTCAAACACATTTCCACAATTTAAAACAATAATGTACAAATAGTCATAATTCATTTCAATTGAAAAATTCAAAAGAAATAGTTGTTGTGCACAAACCTCGATAATCGTCTCCTGTCCGACTCTGTTTCCTTCCCTTTCCTCGAAGTCTTTACTAACTGAGAAACACAATTTGAAGTGTTTCAGTACTAAATTAAACTGTCTCTATCGATAATGCTTGATAAGTAATTCACTGAAAGCTATTATTTGCTTAATCACCTAATATATCGACCCTCAATGCGTTCTAGGTAATTTAGGTTTTAGTGTCACTAATATGTCACATTCAATAGTCTTTTAGGGTTGGTACATGTTACCAATTTCATTTCCTTGTTTAGTGCATTTTATTGCAACTTGCTGGATTCCGGGATACTAGTTTGACCTAGCCGGACGACCTAGTTCCCTCGGTTTTCGGGTTTCGGTCAAAACTACAAACTTGTAGATCTATGTCTTACGGAACGTGGGGCAAAATTTTAGATCATTCTGAGTTACGTAGACTAAGTTATGGTCATTTTATTATTGCTGGTCAAATGGCATCAAATTTGGTCAATTTAGGTCAATTTTGGTCAACTTTGGTTCGGCCAGTTTTTGGACCCAAACTTGTGCAAGCTGTTTGACTTGCTTATGGTCATTTCTGGGCTTTGGTGTCTTCATAAGACTTGTAGATATGGGTCTTAAATATTCATGGTTAAAATGTCAGGTCAATTGGACCTGTTTTGAGTGAGTTATGGCCTAAACACTAACTGCTGCCCAATTGGTCAATTTTCAGGTCTCAATTGTACTTAATCCGGATTTGGTCATTTTTCAAGCTACCTTGCAAGCAGAATTTTGGTATGTTTCCTTCATGAAAGTTGGCACATTTTGTGCCTTGTTTCACCTCCAATTGGTCTTATACCAATTGGAGTTACATATTTAGAGTTATAGGCTGAAATGCACACTGTCCTTAAATACATTACTTAAACATCTAGCAATTACACATTACCTTGCTATAAGTCCATCTCTCTTACCAATTCTGATTTGGTACATTACCAAAACCATATATCACTTCACTTTAAAGTCACTTTGGGCAGAATACAATTATCTTCAATACACCAAATGAAACTCTAATTCACAAAGTCCAAATACAACCATAAATACACATAAACACTCCTAATTGTTACATACAATTTCCACAATCAATTTACATACATATTCATCAATCCTCAATGTCACAATTTACCCAATATCTTCATGAATTTAAACACTCATCAAGAAGCCTCAAGGCTGCCGAAATGCTTCACATTGCCAAAGTGTCCATAATTTCGTCAACTTCAATCCCAATTGCACAATCACCACATATACATGGAAATAACTTACTAGGACATTAATTACCCTACTCAACATAATTTTCCATCAAATATATGTAAGAATAAATCATCAAATATACAACTCCATGGCTGTCCAAACTGGATATATCAATAACTCCTCAAAACTTAAAAATTTCTTCACAAAGCAAACACCCATAACATGTTTTCAAACTTTAACAAAGAAATATTCAAAAACTCAAACTTACCTATTGTTGGGACTTGCTTAATCTTCACTAAAACTTCTTAATATTGGTATCTACTTCTTCCTTGTGAAGTGGGGATAAATTTTAATGAAGATAGGTGTGGGAAAAGGAGGCTTGATCATGGGATTGTTAAGCTTTGAAGGTGGGCGGCCATGGGAGCTTTTCACTTCTTCATTTCGGCATGGGTGAACCAAGTGAGGAAGATGAAGTGTTTAGTGGAGCAATTCTGCCCACTAAACACATATTATAATCCTAAGTGGTCCACTTACACCAAATCAAATATATTTTATGTTTAACTTTCATTTATCTCACATTAAACCCATAATTTTTGCTATTTACTTTATATACCACCAATTGAATTTTTCATTATATTTTTCAAGTGTAATATTATTTATTTTTAATGGAAATTTAGGTTAAAAGATAATTCGGGATGTCGATTGACCATAATGCCCCTGTTCGGGTTGCATTCCCGATTTTTCGGTAACACCGGGTTTTGTCTGTTTTTCGATTTCTCACTTTTCTTTGTACTAATTATTTAATTTTTCTTTGATATTTCTAATGATATTTATACTTCAATTGATGTCTCTTTAAGTCCTATAAATATTTTCCAGGGTTCCCCGCAGTCCAGGGCTAGTCAACGGTCCACGCCATGACTTCCCGGTGCGGTCACCCATCGCTAGGATTCTCGGCTTGCTTAACTTGGTTACATTTTTTTGCTATTATTTTTTCTTTGTTTTTCTTGTATTTTCTTTTCTTGTATTTCATTATTTTATGTCTCTTCACTCAAAACGAAGTGTAGTTCTAGGCATCCTAGCTATCTGGACAACACTGGTCAACGGAACAGTAGAACGCACTACCGAACATAGGGGTGTTAAAATTCTCCCCCCCTTAATATAAATTTCATCTCGAAATTTTACCTGGAATTAGTCTTTGAACAGCTGTGGGTGCTGTCTCCTCATATCCTCTTCACTTTCCCAAGTAGCTTCCTAGCCTGAATGATGGTTCCACAGCACTTTAACCAGGTGTATCTGTTTGTTCCTCAGCTGCTTCACCTCATAAGCCAAAATTTTTATGGGTTCTTCCTCATATGAGAGGTCTGGATTTACCTCAATCTCTTCAACTGATAGTACATGAGATGGGTCAGATCTGTACCTCCTTAACATGGACACATGGAAGATACTGTGTATCCTTGCTAGCTCTGGAGGTAATACCAACCGATATGCCAAAGGACCCACTCTTTCCAGAACCTCATATGGTCCGATGAAACGAGGACTCAATTTCCTCTTTCTGCCAAATCTCATAATCCTCTTCCAAGGAGAAACTTTGAGGAATACCTTATCACCCACTGCATATTCAATATCTCTTCTTTTCAAGTCAACATAGGACTTCTGACGGTCTGATGCAGCCTTGAGTCTATCTCTAATCAATCTGATCTTTTCCTCTGCCTGCTGAACAATTTCTAGCCCAATCATCTTCCTTTCACCTACTTCATCCCAACATAAGGGAGTTCTGCACTTTCTGCCATACAAAGCTTCATATGGAGGCATCCCAATGCTTGATTGGTAGCTGTTGTTATAAGCAAACTCAAACAAAGGCAAGTGTGTATCCCAACTACCTTCAAATTCAATCACACAAGCTCGTAGCATATCCTCCAATATCTGAATAACCCTCTCAGACTGGCCATCTGTCTGTGGGTGGAATGCTGTGCTGAAGTTCAATCTAGTTCCTAATGCTCTCTGAAGACTACCCCAGAATCTAGAAGTGAACCTAGGATCTCTGTCAGATACAATTGATACTGGCACTCCATGCAATTTTACAATCTCATATATGTACAATCTGGCCAATCTTTCTAGGCTATAGTCCATCCGAACTGGCAAAAAGTGAGCAGACTTGGTCAATCTGTCAACTATAACCCATACTGCATGATGACTACTCTGTGTCCTTGGAAGTCCTGTAACAAAATCCATAGTTATCCGTTCCCATTTCCACTCTGGTACTGACAAAGGATGTAACAAATCAACTGGAACTTGATGGTCTGCCTTTACTTGCTGACAAGTTAGGCATTTGGAAACAAATTCAGCTATATCTCTCTTCATACCCATCCACCAGTAATGCTCTTTCAGCCCTTTGTATATTTTAGTTCCACCAGGGTGCATAGCAAATGGAGACTCATGTGCTTCCTTCATAATGATCTGTCTCAATTCAGCATCATTAGGAACGCACATTCTGCCCTGATGTAGCAATAAACCATCATCTCTCACAGAGAATTTAGGTTTCTTGCCCTGCTGGACTTCTTTCAATAGCTTCTGATATTTTTCATCACTCGAGCGACCATTACGACCGATCAATCAACACCGGCCGTACATGCCAAGCAACTACCGTCATCCCCTCATCATCAATCTCTAAACCGCATGTCAGGCTTTCAATTCATATACCATGGACAAAGGAGAAACTCTGAGACTTGCCATAGTCTTGCGACTTAAGGCGTCAGCCACCACATTTGCTTTCCCTGGCTGATAGTCTATTAAGCAATCATAATCTTTGATGAGTTCTAACCTTCTCCTCTGCCTCAAATTTAATTCCTTCTGGGTGCCTAAGTACTTCAAGCTCTTGTGATCTGTGTAAATGTAGCATTTCTCCCTATACAAATAGTGTCTCCAGATCTTCAGAGCAAAAACAATAGCTGCTAGCTCCAGATCATGTGTTGGGTAGTTCCTCTCATGCGGTTTCAGCTGGCGTGATGCATAAGCAATGACATTACGATCTTGCATCAGTACACAGCCTAACACATTATGAGAAGCATCACTATAAACTGTGTATTCTTTACCCGGAGTAGGTAAAGTGAGGACTGGAGCTTCAGTCAAACACCTCTTCAACTCATCAAAACTTTGCAGGCATTTATCAGTCCACTGAAATTTTACATCTTTCCGAAGCAGTTTGGTCAGTGGAGAAGATAACATAGAAAACCCCTTCACAAACTGACGATAATATCCAGCTAAACCCAGAAAACTGCGAATTTCTGTGATATTCCTGGGTGGCTTCCAATTAAGGATAGCTTCTACCTTGCTGGAATCTACCTTGATCCTTTCAGCTGACACAACATGTCCCAAAAAGGAGATTTCTTTCAGCCAAAATTCACATTTCGACAATTTGGCTTATAGCTGTTTCTCCCTTAAAGTCTGCAGTACAATCTGCAGATGTCTGTCATGCTCCTCTGTATTCCTTGAATATATCAAAATGTCATCAATAAACACCACCACAAATTGATCAAGATATGGTCTGAAGATAGTGTTCATCAGATCCATAAAAGCAGCTGGAGCATTTGTTAATCCAAATGGCATTACTAGAAACTCATAGTGGCCATACCGAGTTCTGAAAGCAGTTTTTGGAATACTCTGCTCTTGCACCTTCAACTGATAATAACCAGATTGCAAATCAATTTTGGAGAATACAGCTGCACCCTTCAACTGATCAAACAGATCATCAATGCGAGGCAATGGATATCTGTTCTTTATTGTCACCTTATTCAACTGTAGGTAGTCAATGCATAAGCGGAGAGTACCATCCTTCTTCTTAACAAACAACACTGGTGCTCCCCAAGGTGACACACTAGGGCGGATGAAGCCCTTTTCAAGTAATTCTTGCAACTGTATCTTTAACTCCTTCAACTCTGCTGGTGCCATTCTGTATGGCGTTATGGAGATTGGTGTTAGTAGTATGCCCTAGAGCATATCATTTAGTATGTATCTTGTACATATTTTATTAATAAATGGCATTTCCACTTTTCTGTTTATATAATATATTTATGTGTAATAGAAAAGGTCCATTGATATTTTGTTAGAAATATTATTCTTAAGTTGTTAAGAATATGAGTGACAATATTTCTAGCACAAAGTATCATAAATAGGTTCACAATCGAGGATACTTCATAATAAGGACATGACTTATCCAGAAAGATTGTATTCATGTTTGTTCCCAAGTTATTTATATGAGATATAAATAAGATGGAATGGTGAGTCTCATGCCATATAACAAACATGATAGGCACTTATAAATGATAAGTAGGCCGAACCAGTGACACTTATGACAAGCACATGGAGTTTACTCTTGTCAATGTTTTGTCATAAATCATATCAGTGCATATAATCTTTAGACCTGAGATAGCACGCTTATCTTGTATATAGGTAGTTTGAGTTTGATATCGCTTTCATACTTGTACTGTATGGGTATATGGGCATGTGTTGGCTCCTACTAGTTATATATGGAGGTAGGTGTTGATCAAGATGGAATCTGTTCTCTAAGTAAATAGAGATAAAATCCTATGTTCATTTAATTGTTCTTGATGTTTCAAGTTCTGGCCAGACAGATAGATTTATTCGTAAAAGAGTTTCGATGAGAAAATATTTATAATCAAGAACTGGAATTAAAAGAGAACATAATATTCATAGCAAATGGAGTTTGATAGGTTGAGTTGGCATTTTGTAACAGAGAGATTCTAGTGCATGGTAACATATGATTATAGGTTCATTTAAGGTAAACCTTATTACTAATTGGGTGGCCATGGCATGCTATGCTAAGTGTTAACCATGGTCTATGAGGTTCATAAAATGATTTAGAGAAATCATTTATGGTAAGAAAGAGTTCTGATGATATTAAGAGTTGATATCATGTCTCATTGCCAATTAGTGATGAGCCTAGTAAGTCACACACATACACAAGTTATCACCTATTTAAATATGATTTAATTAATTAATTAAAGAGTTTAATTGATTAATTAAATAGGTTTGGTTTGCAATTAGATTGCAAAGTCCCTAGCATGACTTGAAACCAAATCTAGATTATTGGATGTATAATATAAGTTAAATTTATATTTAAAGTGTTTAAATATGAATTTAATTAATGAGAAATTAATTAATAGAGATTAATTAATTAATTTATATTTGATATAAATTAATTAGAAGAAGAAAATAATTATTTTGGGTTAAGAACTTAAAATTAAGACACAGGGGCATTTTGGTCATTTTGCAGTGTGACACGTGGCACCATGAGATGGTGACACATGGCATAACACATAAGCTTGCCAAATGTTTTTTTAATCATGTAAGATGATTAAAATCAAGATTAAATATAGGTTTGACACTTGGCACAATGTGATTGGGTCACTTAAACCTAGAGCTAATCAAAGGGTGACATGTGGCAAGGGTTTAATGTGTTAACCTAGCTATTTAAGTGTTGTTATGAGAAAATAAAACACAACCAGCAGCCACACTCCTTTGTCGCGCCACTTTGAGGGTTTTTATCTCTTCTTCTTCATCTCTTATCAATTCAAAGAGATTAGCCATCAATCTCTTGAATTAAGAACACTAGAAATTGTTTCTAGTGTCCTGTTTACATCTTTAATCTCTTAAAAGGCAGAACTTGATTTTCTAATTAATAGAAAAAGCTTTAGAAGCTATTCAATGGCTGCCATAGGTGTTCTTGGTGTGGACAAGCTAGAGGGACAACATCTGGTGTCCTGAAGACGAATCTCAAAGGCGCGAACGCATTGCGATTGCATCAAGAGGTTAGTGTAATCGTTCTTGATTTAATCTAGGGTTCTAAAATTAATCTGATTAATTTTAAAATCTTAAATGGCAAATATAGATCCAAAAACATATTAAAAAATTTTTAATATGTTGTTTATCATTGAAATCAAATAGATAAAAATAAATCTTGCATGATGCATGTGACCCTAGGTGAAAATTTTTGAATTCAATGGTATAAACTTGTGTTTTTCACGCTTCCGTTTTTTTCAATTGGTATCAGAGCCACTATATTTGCCATTTAGATTGTTGATTATATGATTTAATTGTGTGTTTGATAATGAGATCAAAAGTTCATTGCTGGTTGCAAAGCAAGTTGGCGGCATACTTGAAAAAATACCATCAATGGTGCGCATGGTTTGGCTTCCATGGGTGGTTTAAGGTTTGGCTTTTAATTCTGCAATTGTTGTATGATCTAAGGCCTATTCTTTGACTAATTAAAGTGTTTAATTTGTAGTTTTTATCACACAATTAAATTATGATTCAAATCAGAATTTTAAAAATTGTTTGAATGTGATTCAAATCTGAATTTTAAAAGTTGTTTGAATGCGATTCAAATATGAATTTTTAAAGTTGTTTGAATCATATTTAAATCTGATTTTTTAAAATTGATTGAATAAAATTCAGATCTGATTTTTTAAAAAATGCTTGAATGTGATTCAAATCTGATTTTTTTAAAAAAAATGTTTGAATGTGATTCAAATCTGAATTTTTGAAGTTGTTTGAATGTGATTCAAATCTGAATTTTTAAATTTGTTTGAATGAGATTCAAATCTAAATTTTTAAATTTATTTGAATCATATTCAAATCTGAATTTTTAAGTTGAATATTAGATATTCAATTTAATTTAAGTATGTATGTTTTATTTAATTGTTAAATAGTGATATGCATGATGGATGATCATGGACTATAAAAGACCAATGTGATTGGATTTATTTCTTTTATGTTTCTTTGGGATTGTAAATTAATTAATTTATTTTAATTTTTTTTGGGCATGTATTATTAAGTTTGTAATAATTTTTGGGTTGTAATTTCATTTATTTAAGTTCTTGTAAATTCGCCTTGGTATGCCAAGGATTACTATGTAATATTGGATTGCAAGAAGTTCAAGGAGGTCAAGAGCATTGGTGGGACCAGTGTTGATTATGTACTCCTTCAGCAACTCTTGCAAAATGAATGAATGAAATGCAACTAGAAATGCCCTGATTCAATTCTTGGTGGCTCAGAATTGAATCCCTTAGAAAGTCCATGATCATACCATATTTACTGCTTATCCATGAATGCATGAGATGTATGGGAATGTATGCAATTATATGATATATGCATGCTAAATGGATAATGTGCAAAGTGAGACCTTAATAGTAAATAGAATGACCATAAAATCTTCCAAACAAATGATTAAGTTGGAAATGCTATAATTAAAGTAATTATAACATAGGCCCTCCATTGGGGCAATTATTTTAAGAAATTTTAAATAGTTGCATAAGATGCAATTTATTTAAGAGATTTTCTTAAGAATAATTGTTAAGCATGAGATGTTGTAAATATGTAAATGGTTTAGTAGCCAATATTGAATGTACCTGAGGACATTAAAATTATTTGCATAATTACTAGCTCAATGGGATCAACTTAACTAATGCAAGATAAGTCAATAATGGATGTACCTGAGATTTTGAGCATTAGGGGCTAAGTAAAGGATTGAACCTCACATGAGATGTGATGGGCAAAGAGTTGCTCACTTATAGTTTATTGTAATTCCAATAATGGATGTACCTGAGGATGATCAATAGAATTATAAGAATTCAATCACCCACTAGAAATCCATCCAACTAGGATTTCCGTTTTCTACTTTGGAAGTGTAGGATTCGCTAAGTTAGTGGGAGGACCAATTTGATTAAAAGACCATAATCATTTTGGTTAATTACATGATACATTTACTAATTAATCTGGTTATTTTCTACAGTTAATTTTCTGATAAAAATGAGCAGAAAACAACCCCCACCATCCAATATCCTTGCAAGCATACTTGATCACAATAGGTTGACAGGACCTAATCTGTCTGATTGGCTAAGAAATTTGAAACTTGTCCTGAACCTTGAACATATAGGATATGTTCTAGATTCAAATGTTCCTGGTCCCTTACCTCCAGAGGCCACACAAGAGGAACATGAAACTTTGGACAAGTGGAAGGAGCATGATATGTGAGCTAAGTGTTACATGCTTGCTTCCACGAGTAATGAGTTACAAAAGCAACATGAGAATATGCAGAGTGCGAGTGAGATCCTCCTTCACCTACAAGAGTTATATGGTAAGCACAGCAGGAATGCTAGGTATGAGATATCTAGACAGCTATTTCGTATGAGGAAGTCTGAGGGACAGAATGTTGGGGATCATGTCCACAAGATGATTCGGATGATTGAGCAGTTGGAACATCTTGACTTTAACATGGATTTTCAACTACAGACGGATTTGATCCTTCAGTCCCTTCCTGAGTCTTTTGGGAATTTTGTGAAAAATTTCCATATGACTAGACAGGAATGCACCTTAGCTGGTTTACTCAACATGCTGGTTATTGCCCAAAAGAATATGCCAGGCAATAAAGGAAAAGAGGTAGCTTTGGTTGCATCTTCTTCTGCTGGAAAGTCCAACAAGAAGAAGGGCAATAAGAAAAAGAAACCTCAGATTCCTGATCCTTCTAAGAAAATAGCTAAACAGAAAAGGAAGACTAAAGCTGATGAAGGCAAAGGAAAGTGTTTCCATTGCCAATAGGAAAGTGTTTCCATTGCCAGTAAGAAAGTGTTTCCACTGGCCAGAGTATAGCAATCTAAATGAATGCAATGCCGTGGTGAAAATCAACTCAAGTTCAAAATATATTTGGCACTTAAGGTTATGTCATGTTGCAGAAGATAGGATTACAAAATTGGAGAAAATGGGGATTCTATCCTTATTGGACTCTGAGCCTACTCCAACTTGTGAATCTTGCCTTGTGGGCAAAATTTCTTGATAACACTTTGTTGGACAGGGATAAGAGCTGAAAATATTTTGGAGCTAATACATAGTGATGTATGTGGTCCATTTAAAGAAATGGCTAGAGGGGGCTTTCATTATTTTATTACCTTTACTGATGATAAATCAAGGTTTGGGTATTTGTATTTGACGAAATACAAACATGAATCTTTTGAAAAGTTCAAAGAATTTAAATCTGAAGTAGAAAATCAAACAGGAAAGAATATTAAAGCTCTTTGATCAGATCGTGGAGGTGAATATTTGAGTACTGAATTTGATGAATACTTGAGAGAGCATGGCATTGTTTCTCAGCTGACTCCTCCAGGAACGCCACAGCTAAATGGTGTATTTGAAAGGAGAAATCGTACCCTATTGGATATGGTACGTAGTATGATGAGCTATACTGATATGCCAATCTCCTTTTGGGGATTTGCATTAGAATCAGCTTTGTATATTCTGAATAGGATTCCATCAAAATCAGTTTCTTCCACACCTTATGAGATATGGCATGGAAGAAAACCAAGTCTTAAGCATGTTAAGATTTGGGGTTGTCCAGCTTATATCAAAAAGCTGAACACTGATAAATTGGAGACCAGATCAGAAAAGGTCGATTTGTTGGATATCCAAAAGATAGTTTTGGATATTATTTTATTTGCCTACATCACAAAAGTTCTGATAAGTAGAGATGCCACATTTCTTGAACAACAATTTGTCCAAGAAGGAGGCAAAGGAAGGCAAATAGAGTTAGAATTGGAGAATTCTGACCAACCAACAGATCAGATGGATATAGATCCATCTAGTCAACCTATACCCCTTGATGAAACATCTACAGCTGTTCCTCGTAGAACAACCAGGGTATCTCACCCACCAGTGAGATATGGTTTTCTTCATGAAGAAGAACAAGAGTTGTCTACTCATGAAGAAGTAGATCATGGAGATGATCCACTTACCTATGAAGAAGCTATATCAGATATAGACTCTTCAAAATGGATTGATGCTATGAAATCCGAGATTGATTCCATGTATAAGAATCAAGTTTGGGATCTTGTTGACCCACCTGAAGGTATTGTACCTATAGGGAACAAATGGGTTTTCAAGAAGAAAATTGGTTCTGATGGAAAGGTAGAGACCTATAAAGCAAGGCTAGTAGCGAAAGGGTTTCGCCAAAGGCAAGGAATCAACTATGAGGAGACTTTCTACTTTGTTGCCATGCTTAAATCAATTAGGATTTTATTAGCAATAGTGCGTACTATGATTATGAGATTTGGCAAATGGATGTCAAAACAACTTTTCTCAATGGATACATTGAAGAAAACATTTTCATGGAACAACCTAAGGGTTTTGAATCCCAAAATGGTTCCAAGGTATGCAAGCTAAAGCGATCCATTTATGGGTTGAAACAAGCTTCGAGGAGTTGGAACATCCGTTTTGATGAAGCCATTAAATCCTTTGGTTTTATCAAAAATGAGGATGAGCCATGTGTATATAAGAAGGTTAGTGACAGTGCTATCACTTTCCTTGTCTTATATGTGGATGACATCTTGTTGATGGGTAATGACAAGTATGTTGACGACTATAAAGGTATGGTTGTCAAATACATTCTCCATGAAAGACTTAGGGGAGGCAACCTATATTCTTGGGATTCGCATCTATAGAGATAGAGCGAAACGAATAATTGGTTTATCCCAAAGTCTATACTTGGAAAAGGTGTTAAAGAGGTTTAACATGCTTGATTCCAAGAGAGGATTATTACCAGTGAGACCTGGTATCCATCTTTCTAAAGAGATGTCTCCAAAGACACCAAGAAAGAGATAAGATGGCCAGATTCCATGTGCTTGGCTATTGGAAGTTTAATGTATGCAATGTTGTGTACTAGGCCTGATATCGCATATCTCGTTAGTTTGACTAGCGGTATCAATCCAATCCAGTTTGGAACATCGATAGTCATCAAGAATATTCTTAAGTACTTGAGAAGAACTAAGGATTTATTCTTGATTTATGGAGGTGGAGACTTGCAATTGGATGGTTATACTGATTCTGATTTCCAATCAGATCTCATTGATAGAAAGTCTACCTCTGGATATGTGTTCATTTGTAATGGAGGTGCGATGGTTGGAAGAGTTCCAAACAGAGCACGACTACTGATTCCACTACGAGGTCGAGTATATTCTCGCATCGATGTCGCAAAGGAAGTCGCTTGGATTAAAAGTTCGTGATGTAACTTACAGTAGTTCCTTCCATTGAGTCAGCAGTTCCATTACACTGTGACAACAATGGAGTAGTCATACAGGCTAAGGAACTAAGGTCTCACCCAAAATCCAAACACATTGAAAGGCACTACCACATTATCAGAGATATAGTTGGGCAAGGCGATTTAGCCATGCAGAAAATAGCATCAGCTGAAAATCCAGCTGATCCATTCACTAAGCCTATGTCACAGACTCAGTTAGACCGACATCTTGAGAAGATAGGTCTAAGATATTGTAATGAATGGCTCTAGTGCTAGTGGGAGATTGTTAGTAGTATGCCCTAGAGCATATCATTTAGTATGTATCTTGTACATATTTTATTAATAAATGGCATTTCCACTTTTCTGTTTATATAATATATTTATGTGTAATAGAAAAGGTCCATTGATATTTTGTTAGAAATATTATTCTTATGTTGTTAAGAATATGAGTGACAATATTTCTAGCACAAAGTATCATAAATAGGTTCACAATCGAGGATACTTCATAATAAGGACATGACTTATCCAGAAAGATTGTATTCATGTTTGTTCCCAAGTTATTTATATGAGATATAAATAAGATGGAATGGTGAGTCTCATGCCATATAACAAACATGATAGGCACTTATAAATGATAAGTAGGCGAACCGGTGACACTTATGACAAGCACATGGAGTTTACTCTTGTCAATGTTTTGTCATAAATCATATCGATGCATATAATCTTTAGACTTGAGATAGCACAGTTATCTTGTATATAGGTAGTTTGAGTTTGATCTCGCTTTCATACTTGTACTGTATGGGTATATGGGCATGTGTTGGCTCCTACTAGTTATATATGGAGGTAGGTGTTGATCAAGATGGAATCTGTTCCTCTAAGTAAATAGAGATAAAATCCTATGTTCATTCAATTGTTCTTGATGTTTCAAGTTCTGGCCAGACAGATAGATTTATTCGAAAGAGTTTCGATGAGAAAATCTTTTAATCAAGAACTGGAATTAAAAGAGAACATAATATTCATAGCAAATGGAGTTTGACATAAACCATGACTCCAGCTTGAGTTGGGATTTTATAACAGAGAGATTCTAGTGCATGGTAACATATGATTATAGGTTCATTTAAGGTAAACCTTATTACTAATTGGGTGGCCATGGCATGCTATGCTAGGTGTTAACCATGGTCTATGAGGTTCATAAAATGATTTAGAGAAATCATTTATGGTAAGAAAGAGTTCTAATGATATTAAGAGTTGATATCATGTCTCATTGCCAATTAGTGATGAGCCTAGTAAGTCACACACATACACAAGTTATCACCTATTTAAATATGATTTAATTAATTAATTAAAGAGTTTAATTGATTAATTAAATAGGTTTGGTTTGGTTTGCAATTAGATTGCAAAGTCCCTAGCATGACTTGAAACCAAATCTAGATTATTGGATGTATAATATAAGTTAAATTTATATTTAAAGTGTTTAAATATGAATTTAATTAATGAGAAATTAATTAATAGAGATTAATTAATTAATTTATATTTGATATAAATTAATTAGAAGAAGAAAATAATTATTTTGGGTTAAGAACTCAAAATTAAGACACAGGGGCATTTTGGTCATTTTGCAGTGTGACACGTGGCACCATGAGATGGTGACACATGGCATAACACATAAGCTTGCCAAATGTTTTTTTAATCATGTAAGATGATTAAAATCAAGATTAAATATAGGTTTGACACTTGGCACAATGTGATTGGGTCACTTAAACCTAGAGCTAATCAAAGGGTGACATGTGGCAAGGGTTTAATGTGTTAACCTAGCTATTTAAGTGTTGTTATGAGAAAATAAAACACAACCAGCAGCCACACTCCTTTTTCACGCCACTTTGAGGGTTTTTATCTCTTCTTCTTCATCTCTTATCAATTCAAAGAGATTAGCCATCAATCTCTTAAATTAAGAACACTAGCAATTATTTCTAGTGTCCTGTTTACATCTTTAATCTCTTAAAAGGTAGAATTTGATTTTCTAATTAATAGAAAAAGCTTTAGAAGCTATTCAAGGGCTGCCATAGGTGTTCTTGGTGTGGACAAGCTAGAGGGACAACATCTGGTGTCCTGAAGACGAATCTCAAAGGCGCAGACACGCTGCAGTGCATCAAGAGGTTAGTATAATCGTTCTTGATTTAATCTAGGGTTCTAAAATTAATCTGATTAATTTTAAAATCTTAAATGGCAAATACAGATCCAAAAACATATTAAAAAAGTTTTAATATGTTGTTTATCATTGAAATCTAATAGATAAAAATAAATCTTGCATGATGCATGTGACCCTAGGTGAAAATTTTTGAATTCAATGGTATAAACTTGTGTTTTTCACGCTTCCGTTCCTTCAATTGGTTCCACACCAGGCATAACATTTATTTCAAACTGCACTTCTCTTTCTGGAGGTAATCCTGGCAATTCATCAGGAAACACGTCTGGAAAGTCATATACTGTAGGGATGTCCTTCAATGCTGGACTCCCCACTTGGGTGTCTACCACATGTGCCAAATAGGCTTCACACCCCTTTCTGATCATTTTTCTGGCTAGTGCAGCTGAAATGATGTTTGATGGCAATAACTGCCTCTCCCCATGTATTACCACATCATTGTACTGAGGGAGACTAAAAGTGACTGTCTTCAGCCTACAGTTAATCATGGCGTGATGCCTAGCTAACCAATCTATGCCCAAGATGATATCATAATCTCTGAAGGGCATTTCAATGAAATCAGACAGGAAAGTGTGTCCTTGGATCACCAAAGGACAATCTCTATATATTCTATTAACCTTGACTTCCTGTCCTAGTGGACTTGTTACTAGCACCTCAAAGTCCATTTTTGTACATGGAACAGCAATGCAATCAATGATGCTAGCACTCACATAAGAATGGGTAGAACCCGGATCAAATAACACAAACACATCTTGGTTAAAAGTTGAGAAGGTACCAGCCACAACATCAG
This sequence comes from Hevea brasiliensis, assembly GCF_030052815.1. Lineage (NCBI taxonomy): Eukaryota > Viridiplantae > Streptophyta > Magnoliopsida > Malpighiales > Euphorbiaceae > Hevea > Hevea brasiliensis. Next base: position 88,002,428 of record NC_079494.1, on the reverse strand, counting down.
ATGTCTCTGCTTCTTCCCTCTGTCTCATTGCATACATTCTGATTGGAGCACTGTCTTGCTCTGATTGTTTCACTATGCCTTGGCTGCCTGCTGGGCTACCTCTACTCCCGCCTCTACCTCTGCTGGGTGGTTGTGAACTTCTAGTGACAGGGCTCTGGGCGGCCCTTCTGCGATGGTAGGAGGTGGTCCAACTCTGCGACTCATGAGTGCGATCCTTGGCAAAGTGTCCGGTGCCTCCACAGTTATAACAGGCTCTAATAGCCTTGTAGCATATCCCACCATGATTTCTTCCACAAGTTTCACATTGGCGGGGAGGGTAGGAACCTCTGGTACTCTACTGACCAGATAGGGGAGGCTTTTATCCTGAATATCTTCCCCTACTAGACTTCTTGCCACCTCTGCCATGTCCCCCATAGTTCTTCCTCTTTCCAGTAGGACCACTGGAACTCTGTTCTACAGATTTTCCCTCTTTCTCTGTCTTCTCTGATTTCTTTTTCTCAGGAGCAGCTTCAGACTCAATTCTTTCTAACTCTAGAGCTTGAGAAATAAGTTTAGAGAAGTTAGTGTGTTTGAAGCCGACTACTTGTAATCTGATACTGGGCTTCAAGCCAGTTTCAAACCTCTTGCATCTCTCCCTGCTGGTAGAAAGTAAACTCATTGCATAATGGCTCAGACGGGAAAATTCTCTTTCATACTCAGCCACTGATCTGTTCCCCTGTTTCAGACTTAGGAATTCTTGTAACTTCTGGACTACATAAGCATCAGGGACATATTTTTGTCTGAATTCCCTGAGAAAGTCATTTCATGTTAGCACTGCAGGTTCTACCAGACTGTGGGGAATGGTTTTCCACCAGTCATAAGCATCCCCCTGTAGCAAAGATACAGAGTATTCGAATCTGAGCTCCTCCGTGCAATGCAATTTCTTGAATACCCTATCCATCCTCTCTAACCACTGTTTAGCCTCTAAAGGATCTACTGTCCCCTTAAACTCTGTAGCCCCATACTTCATCAATTTGTCATACTGCCTAGTAGGAGATTGTGGTTGTACCACTGGTGTCTGTATTGGGACTTGAGTAGGCACATTACCAGCCATTTGTTGGAACATTGCAGCCATCTGTTTGGCTCGAGCAGAAAGCTGCAGTCTTGCAAGGGTCTTCTTTGAACCACTGACATTGTGTAGGCCTGGGGCATCCCCTTGCACCTCAGCCTCAATAGATTGATCGACTGAACGATCACCCTCTTCCATGGTAATGCGAGGATTTTAGATCTCCTGAATAAATAACACAAGGAGATTTCCTCCCGTTAGTGCATATTTATAATGTAATGTACTGTATGTATCAAACAATGATATTGAGAAGTTGTACTATGAAGAAAGAATATTCAAATAACAGGTGAAAACAGAATTTAAAAACTTTTCTCTGATACCACTAAAACATGTCACACCCTACCCCTCTGTAAGGCATAACATGATCCCCTAGTATACCTAATGAATTACCAACTCCATCTACTGATAACCCATTAAATACTCTACAAGGGATTTTAAAAACTTTTCTTACTTCTTTTACAGTGGTGAGCACTATTTACAGGTGTTAAAAACCTTTTTGAATTGAAGTGATAGAACTAACATATTTGAATTATTTGGAATTTCTGTAAAAATTCTGGCAGAGTGCCATCTGTATTTTGGATAAAACAGTTATTCAGAAAACCTATAAAAAGCACTTCAATATTTTTCCAAATCTCAACTCCAACATATTTCTCAACTCAAATCCACAGTCTTTTTTCAAAGACTGCGATATAAGAAATATAATACAATTTTTACAAGCCAAAATAACTCATAATTATTTTACAACTTCAAGGTACAATTTCAATTTACAACTGCTCAAAACCGAAAACAATATGTACATACAGTGGTCATACATTACAGTACAAAATGCAAAATGTGGTATACTCGTTATACCCGAAAATCTTCATTTGGAGGTACTAGCGACCTAGTCTGTCATCTGTCTGTCTACCTGCGACAGCAATAAAAAGCTATCACTGAGACAATGTCTCAGTGGTGTACAACATTAACCAAATACAACTTAAATCGCAGTTCATAAATCATTTAAATGATGGATATGTAAAATCATAGTTAAATTCAAGACAATGAGTGTCAGAAGGAATTTAACACAATATCACAATAAATCTCAGAGATCAAAACATAGTTAGCTTCAAAAGACAGTGAATGTCAATAAGCATTTAACTCCATTTCACAATCTCATAATACAAATCAATAAATCACACACAGCTTAATCATGTTTCAAAGTTCAATTCGTCCCAAAAGCCGATGGCTAATGAGGTATTCAATTCGTCCCAAAAGTCGATGACTAATAAGGAATAACATAGCTAGCTAGCAAAAATATGAGTACTCATCCAATTCGTCCTCAACAGGCACACACCTCAACAGTTCAGCCAGAGAGGGAATTCAATTCGTCCCACTAGACAAGCTAGTGAGGAATACAATCAATATACAAGATAGCTGTGGTTTCAAACCATTTCCAATGCTTTTCAATCAATAAGTATCCATCAATATCATTCAAACAATTTTACACAGTTTCAAACCATTTACAATGCTTTTCAAGCAATAAATATCCATTCAAACATATTTCCACAATTTAAAACAATAATGTACAAATAGTCATAATTCATTTCAATTGAAAAATTCAAAAGAAATAGTTGTTGTGCACAAACCTCTGATAACTGTCTCCTGGTCTGGACTCAGTGTTTCCTTCCCTTTCCCTGAGTCTTTACTAACTGAGAAACACAATTTGAAGTGTTTCAGTACTAAATTAAACTGTCTCTATCGATAATGCTTGATAAGTAATTCACTGAAAGCTATTATTTGCTTAATCACCTAATATATCGACCCTCAATGCGTTCTAGGTAATTTAGGTTTTAGTGTCACTAATATGTCACATTCAATAGTCTTTTAGGGTTGGTACATGTTACCAATTTCATTTCCTTGTTTAGTGCATTTTATTGCAACTTGCTGGATTCCGGGATACTAGTTTGACCTAGCCGGACGACCTAGTTCCCTCGGTTTTCGAGTTTCGGTCAAAACTACAAACTTGTAGATCTATGTCTTACGGAACGCGGGGCAAAATTTTAGGTCATTCTGAGTTACGTAGACCAAGTTATGGTCATTTTATTATTGCTGGTCAAATGGCATCAAATTTGGTCAATTTAGGTCAATTTTGGTCAACTTTGGTTCGGCCAGTTTTTGGACCCGAACTTGTGCAAGCTGTTTGACTTGCTTATGGTCATTTCTGGGCTTTGGTGTCTTCATAAGACTTGTAGATATGGGTCTTAAATATTCATGGTTAAAATGTCAGGTCAATTGGACCTGTTTTGAGTGAGTTATGGCCTAAACACTAACTGCTGCCCAATTGGTCAATTTTCAGGTCTCAATTGTACTTAATCCGGATTTGGTCATTTTTCAAGCTACCTTGCAAGCAGAATTTTGGTATGTTTCCTTCATGAAAGTTGGCACATTTTGTGCCTAGTTTCACCTCCAATTGGTCTTATACCAATTGGAGTTACATATTTAGAGTTATAGGCTGAAATGCACACTGTCCTTAAATACATTACTTAAACATCTAGCAATTACACATTACCTTGCTATAAGTCCATCTCTCTTACCAATTCTGATTTGGTACATTACCAAAACCATATATCACTTCACTTTAAAGTCACTTTGGGCAGAATACAATTATCTTCAATACACCAAATGAAACTCTAATTCACAAAGTCCAAATACAACCATAAATACACATAAACACTCTTAATTGTTACATACAATTTCCACAACCAATTTACATACATATTCATCAATCCTCAATGTCACAATTTACCCAATATCTTCATGAATTTAAACACTCATCAAGAAGCCTCAAGGCTGCCGAAATGCTTCACATTGCCAAAGTGTCCATAATTTCGTCAACTTCAATCCCAATTGCACAATCACCACATATACATGGAAATAACTTACTAGGACATTAATTACCCTACTCAACATAATTTCCCATCAAATATATGTAAGAATAAATCATCAAATATACAACTCCATGGCTGTCCAAACTGGATATATCAATAACTCCTCAAAACTTAAAAATTTCTTCACAAAGCAAACACCCATAACATGTTTTCAAACTTTAACAAAGAAATATTCAAAAACTCAAACTTACCTATTGTTGGGACTTGCTTAATCTTCACTAAAACTTCTTAATATTGGTATCTACTTCTTCCTTGTGAAGTGGGGATAAATTTTAATGAAGATAGGTGTGGGAAAAGGAGGCTTGATCATGGGATTGTTAAGCTTTGAAGGTGGGCGGCCATGGGAGCTTTTCACTTCTTCATTTCGGCATGGGTGAACCAAGTGAGGAAGATGAAGTGTTTAGTGGAGCAATTCTGCCCACTAAACACATATTATAATCCTCAGTGGTCCACTTACACCAAATCAAATATATTTTATGTTTAACTTTCATTTATCTCACATTAAACCCATAATTTTTGCTATTTACTTTATATACCACCAATTGAATTTTTCATTATATTTTTCAAGTGTAATATTATTTATTTTTAATGGACATTTAGGTCAAAAGACAATTCGGGATGTCGATTGACCATAATGCCCCTGTTCGGGTTGCATTCCCGATTTTTCAGTAACACCGGGTTTTGTCTTTTTTCGATTTCTCACTTTTCTTTGTACTAATTATTTAATTTTTCTTTGATATTTCTAATGATATTTATACTTCAATTGATGTCTCTTTAAGTCCTATAAATATTTTCCAGGGTTCCCTGCAGTCCAGGGCTAGTCAACGGTCCACGCCGTGACTTCCCGGTGCGGTCACCCATCGCTAGGGTTCTCAGCTCGCTTAACTTGGTTACATTTCTTTACTATTATTTTTTCTTTGTTTTTCTTGTATTTTCTTTTCTTGTATTTCATCATTTTATGTCTCCTCACTCATAACGAAGTGTAGTTCTAGGCATCCTAGCTGTCCGGACAACACTGGTCACTGGAACAGTAGAACGCACTACCGAACATAGGGGTGTTACAAAATATGATTTTATATCAAAAAATTGTATAAAGTTTGTCATCCTAACTTTCCAATAAGAATAATGAGAACCATTAAATAAAGGTGGTCTAGTGATGCAGTGTCCTTCAACTAAAGGTGCAGGGATACTAGCTATGTTAAATGCACTAGCCATTTTTGAATCTCACTAAGGTGTTCAAGCCTTAAGCAAGAGAGACAAGCTTTGATACCAATTTATTATTCGAAAGAAAATGGCTAGAAGGGGGTGAATTAGACACTTTAGGCAATTTTTTATTCTTTGCTTAAAACTTAGTTAAAAATTATAACTAAGCACTTCTAAGTGTGTATATAACTTTGTTTTCAAAGTGTAATCTAAGTGTATGAACAAGTTATGCACAAATAGCCACTCAATCTCGCATTTCTTTTCAAGTATTTCATTTCATATGTAACTTAAAATATGTAGGGTCAATAGTTTCAAGAATTAGACACTAATTATTTATTATAACCAAAACATGGCTTAACACACCTAAGTACAACACGAGAGATGAATTCAATGGTTTGAAAAGCTTAATTATGAAAGAGAATTAAATAGTGTAATTATGTTCATTGTTTTGCTCATAAGCTTGAATTAACCCTTGTTGCTATTGCAGAAAGTGATATTCATATTGTGTCTTTTTTTTTAATATGATTGTTAATTTGTTGAATTTTATTGTAGCCTAATGTAAGCATTGAGATATTTTTGGAAAAGGTTAAGCCACTAAAGTTGCGAAGCATTAAAAACTAGTTAATTGATAAATGGTCGTAGATTAAATCAAGAAACCTGTCTTAAAAGAGCAACCAATATATGATGAGGTTCACATTATGGTACAATTCTAAATTTGACCATTATGTTGTCATTTATGGTAGATGTATTTGATAGCATTTTTTTAGGATAATATAAATTCAGAGCAAAGGGCTGAAGCATAGGGTTTATTGTAAGTAATACAATCTTTCAATTTTGTATTTAGCTTACATTTAATGAAAGTTGTGTTAGGAATTACAAATGAATTATCAAAAGCTTTGCAAGGGAAGTAACCAGATATTATTAATGCCATGGCATTGGTTAAAATATCAAAAAAAGGCTACAAATGATGAGAAATGAATGATAGGATAATTTGTTAACTTTTTTTTTTTTTTGGTGAGAAACACAATATAATTGTTTTGAACATGGATAATATGCTTCAAACGAAAGGAAGATCACAATGAAAAATTCATCTAATCAAAATTTGCACCATTATCAAGTAGAGTTGTTTTATGCGGTAATAGATTTACAACTTTAAGAGCTTAATAGTCGTTTTACTTATATGAATAATGAATTACTTCTTTGTGTGGCATGCTTAAATCCAAATGATTCATTTTCATCTTTTAATAAAGAAAATTTGATTTTTCTTGTCAATTCTACCCATGTGACTTTTCATTAATGGAGCATATGGCACTTGATAATCAAATTGAGACTTATATTATTAATGTGCGTTTTAATTATAAGTTTTCAACAATCAAGGGAATCAGTGGTCTCGCTCAAAAACTAGTCCAAACAAATAAAAATTTAGTATATCCATTAGTTTATTTGCTCGTGAAATTGGCATTAATATTACCTGTTGCAACTACAAGTATTGAAAGGGCATTTTCTACAATAAAAATTGTGAAGACTCGATTGCAGAATCAAATGATAAATCAACTATTGAATAGTTCTTCAATCACATGTATTGAGAAATATGTTTTTAATTGCATTGATGATGAAGTGAACATGCAACATTTCTAGAAAATGAAAACTTGCTGAGGACAATAATAAATTTAAGAGTGTAAAGAAAATTTTTATTTTATGAAATTATTTTTTTTCTACTAAATTATTATTTCATATTGAAAATTTATATAAATTATTTTTTTAGTAGATTTGTTTTCCTTTAAATTGGGGAAAAAATTAACCCCCTTATAGATTTTTTGGATAAAGATTGTTGCAAGTCAAAGCATCTAGTGTAGCCTTATTCTTGATTGTGGGTTAGTGTCCGGTGTAGCAAAGGAGGTCATGGTTTGATGTTTGTGAAAGCATAATGAATCTAGATTAGCTTTTGGATTCACAAACTAGCTTTTGGTTTAATGTGCCATGTATCTAGATTCGTTCATTAGTTTTTGAATTCATATCTGGATTCTTTTGTAGATGTGTTCCGAATTCACAAATAAAGTCGTATTCTCAGTAGAATTTTAGTTTTCCTATTAAGTGGAGATTTGTTCCTTTTTAGTTTAGGATTGTAAAGATTATATAAACCTTTGTATTTTTGTTTCAAACACATCAAAATTTTATAACAATAACAATTGTAATTTTGTATTCCAACCTTTATTGTGTTTACAAATTGTTCATGCATGGCTGCTTCAAAACTAACAGGGTCATTGAGATCAGCTTGGAAAATTTGAAGTTTCTCTAGTACTCCTAGTAGACTTATTAGGAAAGTAATGTCTCTTGCATTATGGAAACAAACACAATAACAATAATATAATATAATAATAACAACAATAATAATATAACAATAACAACAACAACAACAATAATGCAAAAGAAAATTTGCCTAGATCAGGTCTAATAGTAGTGTGAATAGAATATCCACGCTCAAGAAGTCTAAAGACAACAACAACAACAACAACAACAACGACAACAACAACAACAACAATAACAATAATAACAATGCAAAAGAAAAATTTTCCTAGATCAAGTCTAATAGTAGGGTGAATAAAATATCCATGCTTGAGAAGTCTAACAACTGACCAGGTGCTACGTACCCAGTACCACCTGTAATATATGTTCTACCTTTATCTTCTTTTGTCTCTCTTACTTTATATCTCATCAAGGTATAGATTACTCGCTAAGGTCGTTCCTTAGTGATGCGGGATCGTAACAAAGAGAGATAATGCTGCAGCATGCATACCATTCTTTGTGTATCCTATTTTATTACACACCAAGATGCATCATCTTTTACTGCCATTTCATTAAACATTGCTCCAAATTTGTCAACTTAACCTTCACTCTAAGTACTCAAAATCATGAAGTTCTTAGTGACCATGCTCTCTTCTGAGAATTCTCTAAGAACTCATTATGCATTGTCTATGCTACCTAAACTAGTATACATATAAATTTAGGAGCTATGGTGTAATTCTTGACTTGATTATCCAGAATGAACTTGTTTACTGATAAGAATATAAAGACATAAAATTACAAGGAAATTCTATAAGGAGTAATTCAAGTGGAGATCAATAAGTTGAGTTCCAAGTGATTACAATACCATTTGGGGCAGAATATCTCACAACTAAGTGTGAGAATTAAACCAGCACTTATGGGAATTACCCTGGACATGTATGGTGGATTGTGAGCACACATGGGCATGATTTGACGTGGTTCCAGCACACTTAGGCATGATCTGGCATGGTCCTTTACCTTGGCATGTGGTCCCTAACCTTGCTTTATGAAGGACAACCAGCTTGCACCTTTTGCAAATGGTCCCCATACTACTAACAGCTACTTTTGGCTCCAGCAGAAGATTATTTTTCTTTTTTTCCTCATTTATCCCTATATATTTTTAGCACATTATGTCATTTTAGTCTTTTAGCATTTTAAGGTTTTAGGAGATAGTATATAACTGTCTTTTCTTTCCAACAACCACAACAACTTAGAACATTAGTCATTTGCAATTATTATCTATCTTGAGAGACTATTATCACCTTGATTTTTTTTGACCTACTTATCAATTTTGGTTGGATCTCTAAGTTATGATAATGGCTTCTTGCATTTTCTTGTTTTAATTTATGATCTAATGAATTCAGTTAAAGAACTGATTACTTGAGTGTTTTATTATCATTATTTATATTTTGGTTGGCAGAGGATCTCCTCTCCATCCATTTATTTTTCTTCGTTTGGTTGAGGATCTCCTCCCCATCCATTTTGTTTTCTTTGGTTTTTGGCTAGTTAAGGATCTCTTCACCATCCGTTTTTATTTTCTTTGGTTTTTTGGCTGTTGAAGATTGTGGGTTTTTTATTGGTTGTTGAAGATTCACATCAAATTTGGTATCAAAGCATTGGTTGCTGATTCAGGTTGGTTATCTATACTTCTTGACTTTCTATTGCTGTTTTCCCTTGATTTTTTGGTGTATGTTCTTCTTTTCATCTTGGGTCTTCTGAAATCCCTTTTGCTGAATTTGTTTAGGTGCTTGTTTTCTGCTTCATTTCATTTAATTCTCTTTAGTTTTATTGTGGCTAAAATTATTTGGGTCCTCTAATTTGTTGATTTTTTGTCACAATCACATCACAAGTTATGGTTCAAGTTGTGAAAGCTACTAGTTCAAATTGTGAGTGTGGACACTTGTTGTTGCATTATTCCATTTGGAGCCATCTTTCTTTGGTTCTTTGAGTCACATTACATTCTACTATATTTGAGCCTTTTCTTTCTTGATTCTAGTGTCACAATAATTTTGTTTTCTTATTTACTTCATATTATCCGTCTCGTTCAAGAATTGCATTTTGTTCATTTTTGTGATTTGGATTTTTTGAGTTGTGATTATTGAGTTCATTTAAAGAACTGAAGGAGAGAACAAAGAGAGGAAAAAAAAAAGAAAAAAAAAAGGGCATAAAGAGGTGAGGCCTAAGAGGAAAAAAACCTAATCTAAGTGAAAAACGAGTGAAGTGCCATCATATGAGTACAAACACATAAGTGAATGTGCGAGGAGTTTTATACTAACCATTTCCTTGTAGGTTTAAATCATGTCTCATGGAGGTAGAAGTAGTAAGGAAGATTGGGAATTTGAGCAAGTTGATAAGATGATTAATAATTTTGTGGAGAAGTGGGAGCAAAGAGTGAGATCTAGTGATAGGAGACCACATAAGAGTGTTGTGGTGCCTTAAGAAATTCTAGAAATAAACATGATGTAAAGTTGGAAGTTGAAGGAAGGTTTAATGGAAGAAAGAATGAGTGGTTGAATGGAAGAGATAATAAAAGAGAAAATAAGAGAAAAGAAAGAAGAGTTGAAAAATAATATTAGGAAAAAGAGCAAGTTGATGAGGGTTTTTACGTTGATGAGGATAGACTATCAATAATCAATGAGAGGCGATTTAGGTCTATAGATGAAGGTGGAAGAAGAAGGATTGAACAAGGCATATGAAAGTCTGGAAGTAGTATAAGTTTGGTTCCTCATAATTCATGGAAACCTAATTGGGAAAAGGAGAAAGATGAAAAATTTATCGCTCAGGTTAAGCAAGATGATTGGAAGGGAAATGATAAGGTGAAAAAGAAAGACAGCAAGTTCTAATCTTAACCCAACCAATAGGAATAGAGACATGAAGTATGATAGTTGTCTGTAAAGTAGACATGTTACTTCTCAATGTTCAAATGAAAAAGCAATGATCTTTAATGATAAGGAGGATATAGAGAGTGAGAGTGATAAAGATAGTGATTCTATGTTTCCATTAGATGAAGTAAAGTATGATGTAAAGGAAAGTGCCTTAGTCACTATGGAAACATTAGATATGCAAGCAAAGTGAAGTAATGGCAATTTTGATACCTAAGCAAGTGCATGAAATTCAAGTAAGAATTAAGAGAGATCTTAAGGAGAAAAATGAGATGGGAGAGAACAATGCAAGAGTGGCCGAACATGAGTGTGAACAAAAAAGTGTTGAAAATGAGAAGAAAGAAATTAAGAGTGAAAGAAGAAATGAGCAAAAGAGAGCATTTGAAAAAAGAAGAGTGCTTGAGGCAAAAGGAGAGAAGAGTGAGCCTAATTGATTAAAAAAAGAGAGAGAGAGAGAGAGAGAGAGGTGAAGGGAAATTTTATATTGACCTATCTATGACTGATTCTTATTTATCTTTTTCTAGTTCTAATCCATGTGTTCCACATGAGATTGAGGATGCATGTTTAAAACAAGAGATAAAAGATGGCATGCTACTAGTTGGAAAAGAGAAGGTCAATGATGAAAACATACCTTACAAGCAAAAGATAAAGTCTATGAAAGATGAAACATCATGAAATAGAGAGCATACTCGTAATCCTATTATTGAAGCTATATTATTAGGATTTGAGTATGTGAAAAATATTTATGCAAATGATGATAATTTTATTAGAATGTTTGTTAAGATTGAGAAAAGTACATTTCAAGAGAATTCCATTCATGACGGTGTCTTGACTAGAGAAAATATAATTTTTGTGCCTAAATGTTCCATGCCTAATTTGCTTATGCATTTTGATGATAAAGTGAAAGATACTACAAATATGCATTACAGCTTGAAAATTTTGAATTATGTGATGAATGTGATTAAGAATAGGCATGCTAGCAATTTGTTGACAAAAGATAGATTTTGTGTTCAAGAGTCCTATATATGAATTGATTGAGCAAGGATTACATCATTGTGGCTTAATTGATCATGTTGAGTAGGCTAAATTTATGGAGATTGTGAAAGAACAAGAATATGCTTGTTATATTTTTAAAAGGAAATCTTGTTCTACACTAATGTTGAGTGAACTTGATAAATTCTTTGAGATTGACTATGATGCTTTTAGAATTGAATATTATTTCCTTATTGATTGTGTTGTTATTTTAAATTTTTCTAATCCACTTCTTTATTATGATGAAGGACGGAATTCGATGATAAATTATTTTGAAAGAGGGACTAATGCGAATATGAGGACACCAAAATACAAGGAAATTCTACAAGGAGTAATTCAAGTGAAGATCAACATGTTGGGTACCAAGTAATTACAATACCATTTGGGGTAGAATATCTCACAACTGAGTGTGAGAATCAAACCAGCAATTGTGGCACACATAGGCATGATCTGGCATGGTTCCAGCACACTTGGCGTATTTAACATGGGCAGCACACTTGGGCATAATCTGGCATAGTTTCAGCACACTTGGGCATGATCTGGCACAGTCCCTTACCTTGGCATGTGGTCTCCAACATTGCTTTATGAAGGACAACCAGCTTGCACATTTTGCAAATGGTCCTCACGCCATCAACAGCTATTTTTGGAATCAACAGAAGATTCTTTTTGTTCTTTCCTTATTTGTCCTTAGATTTTTTAGTACATTATGTCATTTTATATTTGTTCTTAGATTTTTTAGTACATTATGTCATTTTAATCTTTTAGTCTTTTAGAGTACATAAATGTATCTTTTATTTTCCAACAGCCATAACTTAGAACATTAGTCATTTGTAGACATTATTTGTCTTGAGAGATTATTCTCACCTTGGTTCTTTGAACTACTTATCAATTTTGCTTGGATCTCCAAGTTATGATAATGGATTCTTGCATTTTCTTGGTTTAATTCATGATCTAATAAATTCAGGTCAAGAACTGATTGCTTGAATGTTTATTATTATTATCCACATTTTGGTTGGTTAATGATCTCCTCTCCATTCATTTCTTTTTCTTTAGTTGGCTGAGGATCTTCTCTCCATCCATTTTTTTTTTCTTCAGTTGACTGAGAATCTCCTCTCCATCCATTTTGTTTTCTTTGGTCTTTAGCTGATCGAGGATCTCTTCACCATCTACTTCTTATTTTCTTTAGTTTTTTGGCTGTTGAAAAATGTGGACTTTTTATCGATTGGTAAAGAATCAAATCAAATTTTGATATCAAAACTAAAATTCATATCAATTTTGGTATTAGAGCTAAGACCCACATCATTTATCTTCAACAAGAGCTTTCAACTGGGAGCAAGCTTTAAGGACAAAATTATATGTGCAATATTGTAAAATAACATAGAGCTAAGACCCACATCATACGAACCCTTGTCCAGTGTTAAGCCTCTCATCCGTGTTATATCAAGAAAAGATACTCAAAAAGATTGATCATGCATAGTGAATCTGAGACTCTAAAACATAGGACTCAAGGAGTCCCTGGCAGAGACAGAGAGGTTAAGGAGTCTTGAGAGAACAAACCGGGCATTTTTTTGTCTTACTTCCTGCATGTCTTGGCACATTTTAAGCAAGATAACAGGATGTGTTCTAGTTGTAGCTGCAAAAGGTGATGACATCAGGGAAGAAGCCATGCATTCACTAATGGTGGAGAGGTTCTTTAAAGCAGGAGCGCAAAAAAAGTCCCTTGAAGCTAGTTAATGTTAAAAATATCTTTCTTTTGGCAAGAACTCTGAAAGTTAAGAATAAAAATATGATCGCAGCCACACAAACAATATCCAAGAAACATTGGAATAGATATATGATGACAAGTTTATCTAAGGCCCACAACATGAAACATAAGCCAAATTTGAAACCAGTGAAATTATAAATGAAAGATAATTGTTCAACAAGTAAAATGGAGGGCCCTTGTATTTAAATGTTGAAGTACATAGAGGTTTAAATTGAATAGTTCATTACTCGATACAACCAAGCCGTAATACCACTTGGGAGTGACAAATCACAAACCAATATAAAAATTAATTTTTGGAATGCCTAATGAATGCTTTTAACTCTAGCACAATGAAAATTCAAAGGCACTGAGCTCTTTCATGGTTAAAAAGAAAAGAAAAACAATAATTGGAGAATAAAAATAGAATCAACATTTTGAGCCCTCAAAACAATTTAACTAACAGCACTAGAAAGCTAGATGTGAGTATCAGCAGCAGGACTGGCTCACGAATAATCTGACTTCCACTATCATTAGCTGGTTGTGATGGTGGTGTTGCAGGGCACGCAAGCCCCTCCTTCCCTTCCTGGCACTCATTAGCAAAAAGACCAGGAGGGTAATTCCCATTGAGGTTAATGTAGGTGAACATGGTTGATGCACAATCACTGGTCAAGTCATTCAAAACATCCACGTAAGGGCAAGCGAAGTCCTTAAATGCTTTACAACAGCGATCAGGAGGATACTGGGGTCCTTTACATTGGCTTGTGATGACTGTATAATTCATAAACTCAAAGCTTACTGGGCAGGCTGCAGATAAGGCAAGATAATGTTTCATCATTGGAATGCCATTCCATGATATAACAATACAGCATAATTAAGTGTCGAACACAGAATTGCTTGGCAACTATGGCTATGGGTTCTAGGAGATTGTTGTTTTCTTGAATATGTTTTCTAAGCATATCCCAAAAACACACAAGAACACCCAACTCCCAAGGCTCAAGAAACTATATTCTTTCATTAAAATGAACAACCATTTATCTTTTAAATAAAAATTTCCTCGGTGGACCAGTTCAAAGTCATCCAATTGTTGACAGTTTACACATCAAATTTCCAAAATTAAATATTCTAGATTACCACGTAATTTCAAACTATGAATGCAATGCACTGCTCTCTAAAATCCTATAATTTTCACAAAATCATTTAGGCTATGTTTGGGGGAGAGAGGCAAATGAAGGGAGAGATGGAAGGAAAATGGAAAACAGGGACCCACATTACAAGAAACAAACTTGTGGATCTAACATTCAATTTTCTTTCCATTTTCCTTTCCTCTCATTTTCCTCCCTCTCCCAAACAAAGCCTTAATAGAATTCAGTATTTATAAGATCCTAGATGATCTTTTGACTTCATTAACACAAGATATATCAACTGAAAGTGTTCTTGATGGGATAAAAACACACACATACAGAAAGAGAAGTCCAAAATTGTACTTTGAAATATCAAACATGCAAAAGTCTTGTGAATTAACAATGTCATTTTAGACTGACGTGCACAGGTAAAATTCTAGCTTTCATGTCAAACTAATGGAAATGTCATCCTAACAAATGTATGACAGGTTGAGGAACCAGCCTACTAATGCTTTTATTGCAAGCAATTCTCAAACAGATGATGAGACTAGGGTTCAGAACTTCAGATTTAATGAAAAAGGGGAATTTAGGATTGCGAAATTTAAAATTCCATTTCAACAAATACCAAAACCAGGGAAGCTTAGCATGTAAATAGGGCAGATAAGAGAAGAACTGCTCTAGACCTAGATCAGCTAGCAACTGATCAGATTTCCCAATACAATTTAGAAGGCAATTAATTAATTTATACTAGACATAAGAAACAACAGAAAAGAAAAGCAATAACTCTCATGATCAACGCAAAGGGTAATAATCTTGGAGGCTTGAACAAAGACATTCAGCCTATATAATTCTCCTTTTCACAAAATTTTCTCTTCATTTATTGACTGAAAAAAGGGGCATAAAATAAACAGCAATCTGGAGCTCTTAGATCACACAAGAACAAATCATGATCAAAACCCACAAAGAAAGCCAAGATTAAAGTCAATCCAAAAGTAATGAGCAAAGAATGTGCAAAAGAAGAAGAAAAAGAAAACCTTTCTTAGCCTGAAGCAGACTCCTGCCAGTAGAAGCATGGGATTGAAAAACAGAATCTGGATGCAAATCACATCAGCAACAGCATTAAACAAAGTTCCAAAAAATATTCAATTTACAGCAAAAAAATTCACATTCTAGCATATGCCCGCATAAGCATTCCTTAAACTCAAAATACCTGAAATAAAACTGGAAGCAGAAGAAGGAGTAAAGACAACCATCAACAAGAGGAAGAAGAGAATTACAGAAAACCAATTCATGTCCTCTGTTTATTATATATCATGAAAGGGAGAGATCTCCCCTCTACACTTCTTCTCTCTTTTCTTGATTTCGTTTCTTCTGGGTTCTATACTCGATCTTGTCTTGTAAAAGAAAGAAAACTTCAAGCTTTAAAGATAAAAGAAAGAGGACGAAAAAGATAAAAAGAACAATAAGAAGAGAAACCAAAGACAAAACTGGGAAAAGACTGATACTATAAGCTTATTATTGAGAAATGGGTGACAACGCATTACGCGAAAACTGGGCCATACCCTGCACACGTACAGCTGATTGTTTCTTCTTCTTCTTCTTGAGTTTCCAGTTTCTACTTCTGCAAATATAATAATAGGAAAATTCTAGTAAGAACTGGAGAAGGATATCACATGCTGTGACGGACAATTATCTCTCGTGATAATAAGTTAATAATAATGAAATTTTCAAGCCAGACAGGCAAGGCAGGCTTATGTCGGTAGCGCGTCAAACTAGAAATTTGGACGATTAAAACGACGACATTTTATAGAGTTTTTAAAGACCGTTTCCTACATAAAGCGTCAAGATAACGTTACGGGGAAAGCATAGTTTACTGGTTTAGTGATCTGTGGTAGACATGAGTCCAATTTCATTTGGAATCAGAATTGGACGGGGTCAAAATTTGAATCAAAACTGATCAATAATTTCTAATACCAAATCCGATCGAATTCATGGTAGCGTAAACCTTAAACCGGATCAAATCGGAAATGCTTGTTTGGTAATTGAATTTCTTTTTCATAATTGTTTCCAAAAAATTAAATTTGAGGTAAATCATACAAATTTTTTAATTTTAAGTCATTCACATATTTTAAATTCAGCAATTAATAATATTAAATAATTATTGTATTTTAAACTAATAGCCATTCTATTTAATTTTTAGTGAGTTAATTTTATTAAAAAAATTAAAGTGTTTATTTTTTTATTATATTTATAGTTCTAAAATAATTCTCTCAATCAATTATTGAAGAATTATTATTATTAGTCGATCAGCTTGTTTAATCAACAGTTAAATAAATGATTAGTGAATTACATATTTTGATTTAAAAAAATTAATTATATATTTTAATTAGATCCTTCAATTAAATTTCTAAGTCCGTTAGCATTCGACGAGTGCCAATGAACATGTCAAGTTTTAAGTTGGCCAAAGAGATTTTACTGACACTCAAAATTACTCATGGATCAAGTTCAAGCTTTTTTTTATTAAAAAAAAATGAGAAGCCACCCACATTAAATTGAAAGTGCTCGGAGAGGGAGGAGAGAGATCACGGAAGAACACAAAAAAAAGAAAGGAAAAGGGATAAATTAATTAGTTAATTTTTATATTTTTAAAAAATTATTATTTAATTATTTTATTTTAATAAAATTAATTAATTTTTATATTTTTAAAAATATATTTTTGGATAAATATAAAATTTAATATGTGGAAATAAATTTAAATTTATATTTTTTTTAAATTATTCAAGTATTTTTATTTAATTTTTTAGATATTATTTTTATATTTTTTATTGAAAAATAATTTTTCTTAATTACTTAGACACTGATTAATATTTTTACATAGACAACTGTTAACTTTTTTTGTCAAAAGATGAATAATATAGAGAAAATAAGAAAAAGAAGAGCGTATGTAGAGAAGAAGAAATATGAGAAGAGACTGATGAGGGATGATAAGACAAAAATAAGTGAAATAGAATTAGGGTAATTCAAGTATAAAAAATTATTGGACTAAATATTTAACGAAATTAAATTATAAAGACTAATTAATGTACTTTTTAAAATATAAAAACTAACTAATTAATTTTACTAAAATAAAGAAATTAAATAATAATTTAATTAACATTAATTAAAAAAAATAATATAGAGACTAAATAATTTAATAAAAATAAAATATAATAACTAAATAATATATTTTTAAAATATAAAAATTAAATAATTAATTTCGTAACTCAAATACTAGATAATAATTTTCCGAATTTCTTAAGAGATAAGACAATATTTATCACATTTATCATAATTATTTTGCAACATGTCCTATGATTAGTACACAATCGACATCATCACCAATGATAAAATAGTGTATCAACACGAGAGATACTTGGACGTTCATGTTGCAGCGAAAATAGAAAAACAACGAGTTACTTTTGGTCTTTTTGAATTAAATTAATATTTATAAACCTCTTTTGATTTTGAAAACTATGATTTTTTTTGTTTTGGATCATTCAATGATGAAAAAATACGAGACTAATTTTCTAATGTTTGCAAAAATTGCAAAAGAAATTCTAATTGCTCCCAGGTTATAATAATAATAATAATAATAATAATAATAATAATAATAATAATAAATTCAATTTCTTTTAGTTCAACAAATGGGATAACAATTCATAACTTTAATTCAAATTTTAAATGTGAAATAACTATTCCATGAAATTACTGTTTTACAATCTCAACTTTTCATTTAAATTTAAAATATATAATATCATATCGAATAATATACCTCCAAAAATTTTGAATTACAAGATTCAATCACAAGTGAGAAATAGCTATTCGTGGTCCTTATTACTCTATTCCATTCCCATGAGCCAAATGAAACTAACAATACAAGTGATAGAAAGGCTACCCTCCATACGGTAGCCCAAGAGTTTATAACATAATTCAATAAAACAGGAAAAAATTTTGAAAAAAAATATATATATATTGTTTGACAATTTTTTACAATGTGAAAGCTGGGCTTTCTAGAAGAAATCTCATGAATGTGCGCTCCATCTGGGCGAAAGACTGTACTTACCATGCCAGATTGAATCTCGATTTCCGTTTGAATTGCTTCTTTGTCACACACCATGGTCCAGGGAAGGTGCTTAACTGTAGAAAAAAGAAAAAAAAAATACAGATGAAGCCTAGAGTGAGATACTTGAGACTCCAACTCACCATGCCAAAAATGCCAGTTTCCACATTATTTGAAACTTTGATCATGCTCAGGAATCAACTTAAAATTCTGAAAACCTGGACTACCATTGTTTTTAGAAACCAAATTAAGTTGAATTCAGAAAACATTAATCTAGGATCAATGTTTCATAGTATCAAAAACCATGGATTAGCTATTAGTAAATTCAAGTTTTGCACATACAAAAATTTACTGGTCAAGAAGCTTACGTTGCTGATAACCTTTGCTCCAAACCATGCAGTGTCTGCACCATAGGGAGGAGGAATGACTCTTAGTCCACTGCAAATTGATGCTGGAAGAAGTTCATGCAATTCTTTCTCCAGCCTCTCTGAAAGGAGTTGAAAAAAGACAGACTCATAAGCTCAAGACTTGCACAGATTTATTCACCAATTTAATCAAACCAGTAATTTTGTCATGTGCATTGCACTTTTTTTTTTTTTGCTATTTTAACTCATAAATATATTTCTTTCTATAACAGTACAAATTTTATTTCAATTTTTAAATTGTAATTTTTATGATAACTATTATTTTCGAAGTTCAATACACAATTCAAATAATTATAGTGAAAGGCCAATATTCCACTAATTAAGTTTTATACATCTATATCCATTCAATAATCCGAAGAGTATTAGAATTATTCAATTGAATAATTTATGCAAATTTATTTTTTCAAAAAAAAGATAATAAGTTGTTGTCATCTTTTATTTAATAATTTGCCTTATATTTGAAGTTTGCCCGTACATTCATTTAAAAAAATAACAATAATAGAAAATACAATAACATCAGGATGATGACAATGGAGGAAAAGATAAAGCAATAATAAAAGATACAATTAATGGTAAGAAGTGGTAATACAAGAAAGAAAATCCTACTTATATTTTTTCAGATTTTCTTGTATAAGTAGAAGTAAACTACATTTAGGGCAATGATATATTGGAGGTTTAGGTGTTACTGTAATCAGTCATTTTACGGGGAAAAAAAAATTAACCATATATCTTTTTTTCCATTCACATGTTGCCTCTTCATTGTTTTTTATAGATAGTTTAGATAGATTTCTTAATCCTTTTCATGTCAATTCAACC
This sequence comes from Hevea brasiliensis, assembly GCF_030052815.1. NCBI lineage: Eukaryota > Viridiplantae > Streptophyta > Magnoliopsida > Malpighiales > Euphorbiaceae > Hevea > Hevea brasiliensis. The sequence continues at coordinate 87,982,749 of NC_079494.1, read as the reverse complement.
ATGCATTTGTCCCAAAAATGGAGGGAGAAGTGTACGCTATTTTTTTTTTTAAAAAAAGTTTATCTAACCTGCTAGTCCAGGTAAACATGAAGTGCCTCCTGACAAAACCACAGTCTTAAACCAAGCATCATCGCCAGCCAACTCTGCAGCATGACAGTGATCCATGCAAAGTCCTACTGCCTGGTGCAAACCCATTGCACGCCTATATCATGGGGCAAATGAAATCTTTTAACCAACTGCATGGGGTTCATGATTTTGATGGCATAACATATACAAAAAAGAATATAGTTGTTGAATAGGGGGAAGAAAAACATATAAAGGGGAAAACACTGGTTACATGCATGCTGTAATTAATTTCCCAACACATGAATCATTTTTCATAATTGAAGCTACTGGGTCCTATTTATTGCTCAATAAACTTTTCCTCCTTGTATATTTGATTTAGAAACATTTTGCAAGACTCTGATGAGATACCTTCAAAAAAATTTCACGGTCATCCATCTTTATCAAAAAGGAAAGTCGGTATGAGCAGTATTCAGGAAAAAATATCAATAGGTTATATTGATGGAACATATAGACTTACACTCCTGCAATTCGTGGCTGGAATAAAATTTCCCCTGTTTTAAAGCGTTCTTTTGAAAGGGTAAACCATCCTTCACCTGGTACTTCTAGTGATGCTTGTGTGTCTTTATGTAACTCAGCTTTGTAATCAGCAGCAACATAACAAAGGTTCTGAATTTCCAAGATGCCAGCATACAAAATCATATTGCGTGAAGTCAATGTTGATGAGCAGAAGAGAATAAAACTTATAGTTTTGGACCCAATACATGCAAAACAACCCATCATCTTCATTATTCAATTAAAAGCACAACCTATATATTCACCAGAGTCAGACTCAATAATTCCGTGAGATAGCACAGCTTAAATTTCCTTCTGTTTGCAATTGCTTTTAGGATCCATGCTTGCGTTTCTTTTTCAATATCCAACCTTTGTGTAGTTTTTCAACTTCCATCATTGTTTGGTTACTGAATGCATGACAACTGAATTTTCTGGGTTAAAATGCTTCTTTTAAGTAATGCACTTATAAGAGCATGTAGAAATTGCTTCATGCCTCTCTCAACGTGATTTTCTGAATCTCCATGATGCCAAGAGAACATAAGGAAATCAGAAAGAAATTGTATTTAATGAAGTCAATGTTGATAAGCACAATGGAAGGAAATTTGTAGTTTCGAATCCAATTTACAGAACAGAAAACCATATTAACGTTCAAAAGGAAATTCAATATGTTCATTAGAGTAAGAGTGACTAAATGGGGCATCAGAAGATCATGTTGAAGGAAGCAAGAAGCATTTTCTACATGCACATAAATGTGTAACTTAAAAGAAGCGCTTTAATCACAAAACCTAGTTATAATCAAGCATTCAGTATTTACAAAATGCTGGAGAGGGGGTGTGGGGAAAGAAAGAGATTCTTCAAGCATGTGCAAACAAAAACACCTTTAAGGTGCACTATTTCAGTACATTCACTTGTGAATCTCTAAGAAATTCAGTACCATTACTATTACACAGTTTCTGCAAATTGATTGAATGATCAAAAAAACATTACACATGGTCTAGGAAATTCTAGAAGCATACAGTTCAACCTCAGAAAACCTTGGTCAACTGAATAAGAATCATCAGAAAGATAACAATTACAAATCGCACAAAACTTCAGACCAATTGAGAATAGGCTCAACGTTTACTACTCTCTGTGCTTCTTAAGAGTGTCTACTAAAAATGTGCACTTTGTTTCACTCAGGCAAGTCCAGGCTCCAAGACTATAGATCATAAATGAACATTCTTACAATTTGAATGAGAAGCATCAGAAATATAACAATTAAAAATTTCACAACTTCAGATCTTTTGAGAATAGGCAAAACATTCACTTCTTTCTCGTTCTTGGTTTCTTTCAACTTTTTCCACCGTGCTTCTTATGAGTTTCTACTAAAAATGTGCACTTGTTTCATTTAGGCAGGCAAGTCTAGGTTCCAGGACTTTAGATCATAAATGAAAATTTTTACAACATTGATTAAAATCATAATGCTAGTGCAAACACTTGATATTTGCAACCCAACCCCATAGGGGATACTCACAGGTTTTCTTCGAGTTATACAGAAGTGTCTAGGGGTGGCCAACGGGCTGAACACTTGAACTGGATTGGAACCGGCAGTTTCACTTCAAGGTTCAGGGGGACAGGAATTGGAACTTTGAGCGGAACATGCCAGTTTTTGTCTAGTTCAAAGCTGGTTTTGGTCAATCCGGTTTTGACCAATTCCTGTTCTGAACCAGCCCATGTCTAGAAGTATATTTCCAATTTATTTCTAGACTACAATCATTGAACGGCTCTGCTTTTAATTTTATAGGTTTGATTTAGGTATTAAGGATATAACCTTATCATGAGACAAAAATTTTCAGAATTTAAAAGAATTTATGTGATAGCAATAACCCTAAATTAGGTTGTCGATTTGACAAGGAAATAGTGAACGAGAGCACTATGTGATCAACCAAAGGGCTGATTTTCTAGGAAAAATAACAAGTACAGTAGTAAGCTACTTCCATTAATGTATGCAATTTGCCTACAAATGTAGTATTACAGCGCTATATATAGCGTAAAATCCTAACTTAAATAGGTCTTGAACATAAAACCCCAATAGAATTAGGTTTTGAACAAACTATACTATACATATTTTTAAGGGTAATTTACAATTTTGTCTCCCGAGAAATAACAAAAACCACAACTTTGTCCCTCTAGTTTTAAGGAGAAATAAATTAGTTCCCTAGATATGTTTCTTTTCACAGAATAGTAATTTTGTTAAAATTTAACATTAATCAACATAACCTAGAAGCATTACACATTTCCGAGGATTTAATCCAAAATCGTTTAGAGTAGAGAAAAAGAATCCATATAGCTGACCCCAATAAATTTTTGAGATAACAACTTAGTTGAGTTGAGTTGAGTTAAGTTGAGTTGAGTTGAGTCAACAATAAATGAAGTAGACAAGTCAAATCTAAGGACTAAAAATATTATATCTACATAGACTAAACTGTTATAAAAAGTAAAATGTGATAGATTAAACTATTACAGCCTTCAATCCACTAACGGTGTTTTGTTAACAGAAACCTATCTCAGTGACTAACTTGTTTCTTCTTGAAGATAGAGAGAATAAGTTGCGGTTTTTGTCAAACCTCAAGGATTAACTAGTAAATTATCCAATATTTAACTGCTAAAGCAGTGTGCATAGGGATTGCAACAGTAGCCCGAACAATAAAATAATTCTAAACATTTGCTCCTACATCAATATGGGAAGAAGGAAAAAACTACCAACAAAATTAAGTCAATCAGAGTTGGCTTGAAAATTACGCAACCTTAACAATTTGACCAAGCTCAATATAAATAACACAGTATTAGTAGGTATAGAATGAACCATTATGACTGTATACCTCTTTCAACGTGCGAACAGTATAAAGTGACTCAAAATTGATATTATTCTGTTGCATCTGTTCTCTAAGGAATCCTGTAACTTTTAATGCTCCCATACCAACAACTTCAACACCCACCTTGCGCATTACTTTGCCATGTAAAACTGTAAATTGCAGCATTCACATTCCATAAATCCTAAGTTCCCGTATTTTAAAGCCAAAAAAAAAAATCACTAAATGCCTAAAGCATAGAGAAGGGTTAATTGAAAGGATCAACATGAATAGGAAGTAAGAAAATGGTTAGAGCTGTAAACATGAACCATACTATGCCACATAAAAAATATAATGGTTTCATAAATGAACATAGGCAAGAACAACTCAGAAAAAATATAGAACAGTACATCATATCGAAGTGCAGACTTGGCCTTAGCATAAGTGAATGCACGTGAAGGATCACATCATATGTAAGTGTAAAGAAGATATTTTTGGAGGAAAAAAGAAGATGATCACTAACTTGGAACAACAGATGTGACTTGAAAGCCAATATTAACAACAATTCCTGAAGTTCGCCGAGCTGCATATAGTGCTAAGGTTGCCTGTGCAACATTGTGAAAACATTAATGCACAAAAATGGGAATAAAGACAGTGGAATCTTATGATTGCTCTGTTATTGAAATGAGGAAAACATTTAAATTCACAATGCAAATCTCAAATAAAAAAAATTTTCACACGTTTCAGGATAGCGTGAACTTCCTAGGGATACAAATGCTTGAAAGAAACTCCCTGGAGGTCATACTGAGATGCTGATTAGATTAAGTTGTGCTCCTCCAGGTCCCATTTACCATTAAAAGAAATAAGAGAGAAGCTTTTGAAGCTTTTTTTTTTTCCTCTTCCCTTGAAAGAGTAATCACCAATGCATTGATAAACCAGAGGAATAAACTGGTAAATGAAAAAAACAAATACCTGATTAATAGTACATACAGCTGGAGCATTCATGTCAAAAAGAGCACTGTACATGGCTTCTTTTAGCTGTCGTCTTGATGCTTTGGCAGATTCAGTATCTGGAATTTCAAAGAATCGATAATTCTTATTAAGGCTAATGCACTAATTCATGCTTTGTACATTTTCAATTGTATCCCATATTTTTCATTATATCAATTTGGTTCATAAGTTATTATTCTTTTTAACTGTATCCAACAGGATTGGGGAATGGACCCACCTTAACCCCTAAGAACGATTAAATGATATTATTTTTCAAAATATGGATCTCAAAAAGTACTTCGAAGAGAATTTTGCAAAATGCCACAATTTGATTGCTATTAGAGCTTAGGTGGCACCTGCTTCTCTCAAATCAACAAGTTAAATCCATATTTGGCTTTAATCTTCATTAAAAGATACGATATGCATACCCCCAGACCCAATTATGTAAAAGTGAAACAAAATCAATAACTTGTGAACCAAATTACAAAGTAGAATACAATTGAAAAGGCGCACAAAATTCAAGATACTTTAGACCATTATCCCAACTTTTATTATGACCATATAGTTTAAAAACCTGATACAACAACCATAGAGGAATATAGTTTAGTTTCTTTCAACAGATCAGATCAAAGAGAATGAATATTTTTCAACATTATGTGGATGTTGGTAATTTCAACATGAAGTGAAACCTTATCCTTTTCATGAAACTGCAGTTGAATACATATCGTGCTTAGACTTACCAGAATTAAATATGGCATCTAGTGGAGCCAACCAAGTAAAAGGAAGCATAAATAGAGATTCCTCAGGATTAATCTAAACAAAATATACTATCTAATTCAAATGAATAGGGTGCCCATAGCACCAGAAGAAATTGTCAGGTTCATAAGTGAAGTATTTACAGCCCCACAGTGTTAGGAAAAGACAGCCATAAACTGCACACTTGCATAAAGCAACTGATAAAAATGCCAACATTCATGAACACCTTAAATGGCCACATCATCAGTTTTAGAAAGCAGAATAACATATGATAAAACAATATTGGTAATTTAGCTGAATAGAATCTAACCATCATAATGGCAAATTGGAAGGGACACCACAATTGGCTGTGCTGATGGTCTTACCTGCATCCTGCAAGGAGATATATTATCAGCCTACTTAAATTCTAGAAGGTTTACTTCTTTGAGAGAGGGAGAGAGAGAGGAAAGAGAGCTGAGTTTGATTAGGACAAAAAAAAAAGGGACATACCTGCTATAAATAGTAGCAAAAAAATGTCGAAGCCTAGAATACATTGGAGACTCAATATTACCAAATTCCTGCATGTCAAAAAAAAAAACCTTCTTAGTTTTAAGTAGAGAGAGAAAAAAATGATTACCAGCAAATGTAAGAACGACAAAAGATTTCCCAACTTAGGGAAAATTGCTTCCACAAACCTCTAAACTGCCATTTAAAAGCAAATGCTCACCAAAAATGTAGCTGAACGCCCAGATGGACAAGCATACTTGCTCCAACCAAACTTGCAATAGCCTGAACCACCTTTTCAACAGAATTTTGGGCAGAGGAATCAAAAGATTTAGAATAATTAAAGAAATTGTTTATTAACATGACTTTGATCACAGAGTTGTTACAACTTGCTAAATATAAATAACAATGAATACTGTGATATCTATAATTCTGACCATCGATAATAACACAACCAGGAACTTGTTCCCGCTCGCCATATATACGCATGAATGACAACTCCGTCGTGATGTGACTTCCGTAAGCCCTGCAAGTAAATCACAAATTCAATCTCATGAATATTGAAATCAAGGCTCAACTCTTCAATTCCAAGGAAAAATATAGTAATTCAATCTCACAAGTTATTTTTTGCTCTCAAATTCGCTTCTAGACTTCGTTTGACACTACTAAAAGGGCAAATTTTAACATTTATATGCAACCTCTGTTTGGTCGCTAACAAAAACCAACTTCAACAGTAACAAGTCCTTATTTAGTAGCAAAGTATCTCAATTATAAACAATAGGGTGGATAATTTCCTTTCCTCAGCTATCAACTAGTCAAAACGAAGAGTAAAATTTTTCTGTTCCTCTTTTCGTGCACTTTCTCAGAACCCAAACAGAGCTTAGAAAAAATAAAAATAAAAACACTCACTGGATAGGATAACCTGATCGGAGATTGGTTTCGGCAAAGAAAACGGAGTCCCAGGAATCATGATAGTTTTGAAGGAAGTAAATCCAGAGACGATTATCTGATACGAGTGATCTCCATAACTTACAAACGATGCTCAACCTGGCTGCATCTTTTGGCCCCAACAATCTCACTATTTGCATCACTACATCTATCGGTATTGGATCAAAAGCTCCGAACGAAGATAACACGACGTCGCTCGGTGGATTGGAGGACTCATTGCTCGAACTCGAACAAGAACTCGCCCGGTTTGACACAGATTCCCACACCTTCCTCAACAGCAACGCCATGATAGAGTAAACCGTCCCCTCGTTCGCGCTCTTCTGCTGTTTAGACTACTTCATAATGGGAAATTATCAAATGACCGAATTATAATTTTTTTCTTTTCCCAGGAAAGGTTGAAAATATTTTCTACGGAAACAAACAGAAAAGTGTAGTGGGGAAGTTAAGAAAAGCGCGTGTCATGGTGGACTTTAAGCAGCAAAGCGGGCAAGAAGAGAGGTGCTGACGTGGGAGGAAGTGGAAGTGGCACGTGGAGATAGAGGAGCCGGAGATTTGTGGTTAGTTGGATCGTGCTTCACGTGCGAAGCGAGAAGGAGAACTGGGATCAGGTGAAACAGCTGCACGGTAGAGTTTCAATCTAATCCGATTCTATTTCTGAAATGGCAAAAAAATTAATTTTTGTGCCTTGAAAAGTAGGAGAGAGCATTTGATTGATTATAGTTTAAATCATATCAAATATTAAAAATTAAAAAATTAAATCAATTAAAATTATAAATTAAATTAAATAAATTATTTAAATCGAATTAAATCGAAAAATATTAATTTGATTTGATTTTATTATATTAAATTAAAAATATTAAAATTTTTATTTTTTTGGATTGAGTTATATATTTTGAGTCGAATTTTACATCTTAAATCTTGAAATTTATACATCTTAAATTAAAAAATTATTTAAATTATTTTACTATTTAATTTAATTAATTTTATTAATTTTAATCCATAAAAAATAAAATCAAATTAAAAATTAAATATATTTAAATTTTTTAATCTCATTAAATTAATAAAATTAAAAATTAAATTAATTAAATTAAAATGACTCTATTCAATTTAATTTTTTTATTAACACGAAAAATTACACAGCCCTAATGAAAAGTAAATTGCTTTCATCCAACAAAAAAAAAAAAAAAAAAGTAAATTGCTTGTCAAATCATTCGTAAGAAAAGTTAAGAAATGGCTTTACAAGGAAAAGTAAATCGCTGTGGAAAAAAATAAATAGATTCCAAGGAAATATAAATCACTGGGCTTAAACGGCTTTGCATGAAAACTAAAATATATAAATATAAATTAATTATAATTATATTTTATTATTTAAATTAATTTTAAAATTTATATAAATTTAAAATTATTAATCTTATCTATATTTAATTTTAATTAAATATAAAATTTTATAAGAAGTAATTATTTAAATTAATTTAAAGTTAATATAAATTTAAAATTTTTAATTTTAGAATTCATATAAATTTAAAATTTTTAATCTTATATATACTTAACTTCAATTAAATATAAAATTGTATAAGAAGTTATTAACTAAAATAAAAAATTAAAAATAAAAAATATTATTAATCAATCTATTATTTATAAAAAATAAAAAAATATATATTTATAATGACAGATAAATAATTCATCACCAATAATATATATTAAATACAATAACACATAATTAATCATATAAATTCATCTTTAATATTATTTAGCAATAAAAAGAAATATTGCTAATAATTTTAATAATTAATACCTTTCAAACATTATCGTCGCCAATTTTTTAGTGGTGAAAAATTTATCATTAAATCCTTTATGATGTTAATTTTACGATATGTTATATTGTCACCTATAACTTTTAGTGATAAAATATTTGTCACTAAATACCTAATAATTTATTTTTTTAATATTACAAAATTAATATAAACTAAATTTTAATATTATTATAATAATAATTATACTTATACTAAAAACATATTATAATTCTCAATATATAGTATTATTATTTTTTGAAGTAATAAAAATATTCTTTGTAACACCCCTATATTTAGTAGTGTATTTTATTGTTCCGGTGACCGGTATTTGTCCGGACAGTTAGAATATCGGAAACTACACTTAAATATTATTGATGAGACATAAAATAATGAAATACAATAGAAGAAAATACAAGAAAAACAAATGAAAAATAAGAGAAATGATTGTAATTTGGTTAAACGAGCCAAAAACCGTAGCGATGGGTGACCGCATCGAGAAGTTGTAGCGATAACCATTGACTAACCCTGGACCGCGGGGAACCTTGGGAAATATTTTTAAGACTTAAATAAACATCTATTGAGGTATAATTGACTTAGAAAATATCAAAGAAAATTGAATTAATTAGTACAAAGAAAAATAAAAAATCGAGAAACCGATAAAAATCAGTGTTACCAAAAAATCAGGAATACAACCCGAATAGGAGTATTTTGGTCAATTGACACCTAGAGTTGACTTTGACCTAAATGTCCATGAAAATAAAGTAGCGTTAAAGTTTGAAAATTACATGAAAAATTGAATTTGGAATGAAGTGGGATTAAGGGAAATTATGGGGTAAGAAAATTGAATAAATAAAAGTTTAATTAAACAAATAATTTCTTAATACTTAGTGGACCACTAAGCACTATATAAGGACACAAATCAACAGAAAGTTCCACTAACTTCTGCAACTCATCTTCTCCATTTAATCTCACTTTGGCTGAAACCAAGCTTGGGAGAACTCTCCCATGGCCGCCCACTTTATAAGCTTAAAATCCCCATGATCAAGCCACCATTTTCCCAACTTACCTTCATTAAAGTTAATCCTCACCTTGCAAGGAAGAAGTTGGTAGTAAATTCAAGAAGTTTTTCTGAAGTTTGGTCAAGATCTAAAAGAGGTAAATGTTTATTCTCAATTCTTGCTTCACTAAAGTTGTAGTGAAAGTTATGGGAAGTTATATTATGGAAGAAATTATGGGATTTGATGAGTTATGGTGCTGTTCAATTTTTGACAGTCTCATGTCCATAGGAGTATGATGTAATTTGTTATATAAATGGTAATTTAAGGGGTTGATTAGGGTGTTTAAATGTATAAGAGTGTAGTTGAATGTAGGTGTTTAAATTGTGTAATTGAAAATTTGAAATTTTGAGGGTTTTTGGAAGAAATTGTGAGGGCTTGTAAATTGACCAATTTGGCAGCTTTGTGATGCTTGGAAAAGTGTTTAATTTCATGAAAATAGCTTGGTGAATTCCGGTACCAAGGATGGCAGAATGTATAGGTAAATGTTATTGGGAATGATAAGTGGTAATTAGGTATGTTTATTATTGAATTTAAACTTTATAATTTTGAATTGTAATTGGGGTATTGAGGGTTTGTATATTTTGCCCAAATTGACCATAATGTGATGTGTTGAGTGGTTGTGGTTTGATACCAATTTAGAATTGGGTAGAGAAGTGGACTTATAACAAGGTTAATGTGCAATTGATAGGTGTTTGAGTAAAATGTTCAAGGACAGTATGTAATTAAGCTTATAACCCTAATTGTATGACCCCAATTGGTATGAGGCTAATTGGAGGCAAAAATAGACATAAAATAGGCCAACTTTTATGTAGAAATATTATCGAAATTCTGTTCGGAAATAGCCCGTAAAATCGACCTAATTCGGAATTGCAACATTTTAAACTCAGAAATCTGACCATATGACTAGTAGCCATTCAAATGGCCATAACTCACTCAAAACATATCCAAATGACCTGAAATTTATATCGTTGGAAAGCTTAGACATAGAGCTACATCTTTTGTGAAGATCACAGAACTCAGAAATGCCATTTACCAAGTCAAATTGCTTGCACAAGTTCAGTTACAAAATCTGTCAGAATTAAATTTGACATAAAATTGACCTAACTTTGCATTAAAAATGCAATCTGTCCAGCTTTAGTAAATTGACCATATCTTGGTTTATACAACTCAGAATGACTTGAAATCACTGGCAAAATTTCAATAAGACATAGACCTACAAATTTTCTCTTTTGTCCAGAACCTAAAAACTAAGGAAAACAAGACAATTAGCTAGATCAATTTAGCAAACAAAATATGGAAATTTATCATTACTATACAATAAAGCCTTAGAAATAAAATTGGCAATAAATGCCAACTTGTAAGAATTGTAAAATGTACTATATTGACAACATATTGGAATTGTTATGAGATGTGATATTGAAATACTGTAAATTGTGTGTTTCAGTTAAAAAGGATATTGAGAAGCATAAGGAACATTGAGTCAAGGCCTAGAGATGACTCAAATCAGGTCTGTGTACAATACTTTTTATATTCACTGCTTTTACTAGAAAATTTATTTGGAGAAATGAGTTGTGAATTTATGACTTTAGAAAATTTATTTGAGAAAAGTTTATTGCCTATTTTAGAAATGGAGATTTGAAATGAGGTTTGTTTGATTGCTGCCTGAATTACATTTGAACATTATAGTTTTAAATTGTGTTTATGCACAACATTTTAAATTCATTAAGTGTTACTCTTCATAATATTTAAAAATTATTTATATTATTTTATAAATACTACTTATTATTTAATTTTTTTTTATTTCCCTTTTAATTATCATTGTTATTTACATACTATCTTAACATTTATTATTTAAATTATTATTTTCTTTAAAATTTGATTTTTAAAAACTAAGATCTTTTTATAATTAAATGCAATATTTAATAATTATTTATATTATTTTTTTTATAAATTTATTTATACAAAAATATCATTTGCCACATGTTACTCAAAATAATAATAATAATAATAATAATAATAATAATAATAATAATAATAGTTTAAAATAAAAAATAATTTAAAAGATGATGATGATGATGATGAAAGATCATTGATAGCCATTAATTTAAAGAAAATTGATTATTAATTTATGATCTCATAATCAAGTATCCTATATTTTGATCAACCTTAAATTATTTCATATCTTTAATAAATATTTTTATTATATTGTTATATTTTCTAGTATTTTTATTATTAAATCTTCATTAAAAATTTGAGAGACAAAAAGTATAGTCTATATAAAAAGTTATAAAAATAAAATATACAGATTTGACTTATTAATAATTAGTATATATATTATTTTTAAGTTAATAATTTAATATTCTTTTTATTTTTTTTAAGATTAATTAATATTTATTATTATTATTATCAGTATGGCCAACTTATGACCATTTAATTGAAATGGCCAAATAAATAGAAAATATTTTACTATTATAGAAATTGAATTTAAATATTGTTATTACCATTATTTAATTAAATAATATTTAATTATAAATTAATTTTTTATTTAAATAATTTTTATTTGTTTGTCTATATATAATATATCATATGAGACATTTAATATAATCAAACACTCTCTTCTCATCAAGTATTTTCATCACACCTAAATACTCTCAAATTTTTTTTATTTGTACTTTTTTTTATTATTTCTTTCAAAAGTTAGTAGTTATTATTTCTCAAAATTTATTTATTTAAATATATTTATTTAATATTTATTTAATTATTATTTTTTTATAAATTTCTTATTTAATATTTTGTAACAACCCAAAAAAAAATTTAATTATAAATAAAATAATTTTAAACCTAATTGTAAACCCCTAAAAAGTTGAGGGACTAATAATGTAATTAAAAGATTAAAAAAAAAACCCCAGAAATTGAAAAACGCAGCAGACCCCCCCCCCCAAACTCTCGTTCTCTTTCTCCTCGACTCTCCTCCTCCCTCCTGTTTTCTTCTTGCTGGCAAGGGATCCGCTACCGGTGACCACCCCAGCGGCTTTAGCGTGACCGGGCGATCACCAGGGACAGGAAACGACGACGAAATATGGCAGCGACGATGAGAATTGAAGAGAGAGAGAGAGCGACGGCGAGGACCATCCAAGGCCGTTTTCGGCCATCTCCGACGATGGGAAGACCGGGGACGCCTATAGCGAGCTTCTAGCAGCACTAGGTTCCTCGTTCGACCAAGACTCACCGGTTTTAATGGAGTTTTCTAGCAAGAAACGAAGAGAGAGAAAGTGACGACAATGGCTTTCCGACCACTTTTCTAGTGATCCAACCGTTGGATCGGAAATCCGAGGCTACTAATGGACTCAGGACGATGAGATCTTCGAGATAGGACTGGTCCCGCTCCAATCAGACACTGTTTGAAAAAGGCAATAATTAGACGGTCCAGATCGTTTGGTGACATTTTCGAACTTTTTCGATTCCCAAAATTTAAAAATAATTTTATAATAGTTATTGACACAATTTGGACTTAATGTAGGTGCAATCGGATCGAGGATAACTCACCGGTGTCGGGATCGCATTTTCAGCCAGATCCGACGGCCCGTCTAAGAATTTGATCAATATTATAGTCAATCCTAGCATTTTTAGGCATTCTGTACGCGTTCTAGGTGTCAGAATTGGCATAAGTAAACCCGAACTCCAAGTTGCTCATTTTTTGCTAATACCGATTTAGAATAAAATTCATAAAATATTTGTGGATGATCATAAAATTATAATTCCTTTTGCAATAGTCTTATAATATTATTAAGGACCGCAGAGCAAAATTTAAAAATTTTTAGAGCTCGTTTGGGTTGTTTTTGCAAAAGGACTTGTTATGGGGGCTAAATTGTAATTTTTTAAATTGTGGATTGTTGACTATTGGGTGGGCCCAGGAGGGGCCTTGTGATGTGATTGAGTTGTGATTGTGTGATTGGTAGATATAGAAGTATATTTTGAAGCCTTTTACAGGTTGGATAGGTCTCAGGTATAGGGGAAACTCTGCCGGATTTCCGGTATGAATTAGGCTGTCTGTTGCCTCTTTAGAGTTTTATTTTGACTTAGTACTAATAAATTTATAATTTAATTATTAGCTGATTGGTGTCAGCTATTTTCCTCCATCCAGCAGTCACAATAGTCCTCGGTGTACTGTAAATAAAATATTAATTTTAATTGTAATTTCAATATTATTATATGTTCAAGCATGCCCATGCATCACTTATATGTATGTATCTATGTAGTTAAACACTAGGCACGTTTTACATTGCATTCATAAATGTTGAAGTGCAATGGATGTTGTTTGTAGTAATTTGGAGCAGTGTGCGTGTGGTATAGTGTTGGATATAGACAGGACGAGTAGACGGCTTGAGATCTTCACTGGGACCCGGTCCTTCCGGGTAGACACGGCTTGAGATCTTCGCTGGGACCCCGTGTTTGGTTTATTAAGCGAAAGTCCAGCTGAGATCTTCACTGGCAGAGGTTGGATTAAGAGGGTTGTATAGGGGATCAGCTCTCATATATGTATTGCTTGACATTATCGGGTGTGTGAGTGCTCCAAATTACCTTTTTGATGTGATTTGTATGAAAATTATAACGATATTGCATTTCACTTCACAGGATGCATTAGCTTTAGATAGCTATAGATATTATTGTTAAAATTGATAATTTACTCTCTGAGTTGAACGCTCACTCCTGTTTACCTATTTTTCCAGGCTACAGGAAGAGACATTTTTCAGAATAACCTATTCCTTTCCTTGCAGGTTATGGAGAAAATTACTTAACGGTATTATTATTGTCTAAATTTGTAATTTAGAACTCCGCATGTACTAGTAGTAGCATTAATCCTGTCAGGGACTCCATGAATTTAAGTTTTTATATTAATAAATGAAAAAAATTTTATGAGTTTTAAATAGTTTATAAATGATGTAACAGGGTTGAGCTGGGCTCCCCTAATTTTAGTTTCTGATAATTATTGAGCTAAGTTGGTCCAAAATAAAATTATAACAGTTTAATTTAAATTATTTTATATGCATATTGAGCCTAAATTGTGGGCCTAGTCATGGGTTGAGGAATAGTTAGGCTTACTACTGAAGGAATGGAAGCGTGAAAAACACAAGTTTATACCATTGAATTCAAAAAAATTTCACCTAGGGTCACATGCATCATGCAAGATTTATTTTTATCTATTTGATTTCAATGATAAACAACATATTAAACTCTTTTAATATGTTTTTGGATCTGTATTTGCCATTTAAGATTTTAAAATTAATCAGATTAATTTTAGAACCCTAGATTAAATCAAGAACGATTACACTAACCTCTTGATGCACTGCAGCGTATTTGCGCCTTTGAGATTCGTCTTCAGGACACTAAATGTTATCCCTCTAGCTTGTCCACACCAAGAACACCTATGGCAGCTCGTAAACAGCTTCTAAAGCTTTTTCTATTATTTAGAAAATCAAGTTCTGCCTTTTAAGAGATTAAAGATGTAAACAGGACACTAGAAACGATTTCTAGTATTTTTAATTCAAGAGATTGATGGCTAATCTCTTTGAATTGATGAGAGATGAAGAGGAAGAGATGGAGAGCCTCAAAATGGCGTGACAAAGGAGGAGTGGCTACTGGTTGTCATATTTTTAATTCATAACAACACTTATATAGCTAGGTCAACACATTAAACCCTTGCCACATGTCACCCTCTGATTGGTTCTAGGTTTAATTGACCCAATCACATTGTGTCAAGTGTCAAACCTATATTTAATCTTAATTTTAATAATCTTACATGATTAAAAGACATTTGGCAAGCTTATGTGTAATGCCATGTGTCACCATCTCATGGTGCCACGTGTCACACTACGAAATAACCAAAATGCCCATGTGTCTTAATTTTGAGTTCTTAACCCAAAATAATTATTTATCTTCTTCTAATCAATTTATATCAAATATAAATTAATTAATTAATCTCTATTAATTAATTTCTCATTAATTAAATTCATATTTAAACACTTTAAATATAAATTTAACTTATAATATACATCCAATAATCTAGATTTGGTTTTAAGTCATGCTAGGGACTTTGCAATCTAATTACAAACCAAACATATTTAATTAATCAATTAAACTCTTTAATTAATTAATTAAATCATATTTAATTAGGTGATAACTTATGTATGTGTGTGACTTACTAGGCTCATCACTAATTGGCAATGAGATATGATATCAACTCTTAATATTATCAGAACTCTTTCTTACCATAAATGATTTCTCTAAATCATTTTATGCACCTCATAGACCATGGTTAATACCTAGCATAGCATGCCATGGACACCCAATTAGTAATAAGGTTTACCTTAAATGAACCTATAATCATATGTTACCATGCACTGGAATCTCTCTGTTACAAAATCCCAACTCAAGCTGGAGTCATGATTTATGTCAAAACTCCATTTGCTATGAATATTATGTTCTCTTTTAATTCCAATTCTTGATTAAAAAGATTTTCTCATCAGAGACTCTTTTCTGAATAAATCTATCTGTCCTGGCCAGGAACTTGAAACATCAAGAATAATTAAATGAACATAGGATTTTATCTCTATTTACTTAGAGGAACAGATTCCATCTTGATCAACACCTACCTCCATATATAACTAGTAGGAGCCAACACATGCCCATATACCATACACAGTACAAGTATGAAAGCAATATCAAACTCAAACTACCTATATACAAGATAACTGTGCTATCTCATGTCTAAAGATTATATGCACTGATATGATTTATGACAAAACATTGACAAGAGTAAACTCCATGTGCTTGTCATAAGTGTCACCGTTCGCCTACTTATCATTTATAAGTGCCTATCATGTTTGCTATATGGCATGAGACTCACCATTCCATCTTATTTATATCTCATATAAATAACTTGGTAACAAACATGAATACAATCTTTCTGGATAAGTCATGTCCTTATTATGAAGTATCCTTGATTGTGAACCTATTTATGATACTTTATACTAGAAATACTGTCACTCATATTCTTAACAGCTTAAGAATATAATTTCTAACAAAATATCAATGGACATTTTCTATTACACATAAATATATTATGTAAACGGAAAAGTGAAAATGCCTTTTATTAATAAAAATATGTACAAGATATATACTAAATGATATGCTCTAGGGCATACTACTAACAATCTCCCACTAGCACTAGAGCCATTCATTACAATATCTTAGACCCATCTTCTCAAGATGACGGTCTAGCTGAGTCTGTGACATAGGGTTAGTGAATGGATCAGCTGGATTTTCAGCTGATGCTATTTCTGCATGACTACATCGCCTTGCCCAACTATTTCTCTGATAATGTGGTAGCGCCTTTCTATGTGTTTGGATTTTTGGTGAGACCTTGGTTTCTTAGCCTGTATGACTGCTCCATTGTTGTCACAGTGTAGTGGAACTGCTAACTCAATGGAAGGAACTACTGCAAGTTCTGTCACGAACTTCTTTATCCAAACAGCTTCCTTTACAGCATCTGATGTAGCAATATACTTAGCCTCTATAGTGGAATCTGCAGTCGTGCTCTGTTTGGAACTCTTCCAACTGACTGCACCTCCATTATAAATGAACACATATCCAGATGTAGACTTTCTATCATCGATATATGATTGGAAATCAGATTTAGTATAACCATCCAATTGCAAGTCTCCACCTCCATATATCAAGAATAAATCCTTAGTTCTTCTCAAGTACTTAAGGATATTCTTGACAGCTATCCAGTATTCAAAACCTGGATTGGATTGATACCTACTAGTCAAACTAATAGCATATGCGATATCCGGCCTAGTACACAACATTGCATACATTAAACTTCCAATAGCCGAAGCATATAGAATCCTAACCATCTTATCTCTTTCTTTAGGTGTCTTTGGAGACATCTGTTTAGAAAGATGGATACCATGTCTCACTGGTAACAATCCTTTCTTGGAATCAAGCATGTTAAACCTCTTTAACACCTTTTCCAAGTATAGACTTTGGGATAAACCAATTATTCTTTTTGCTCTATCTCTATAGATGCGAATCCCAAGAATATAGGTTGCCTCCCCTAAGTCTTTCATGGAGAATGTATTTGAAAACCATGCCTTTACAGTTGTCAATATACCTGTGTCATTACCCATCAACAGTATGTCATCCACATATAAGACAAAGAAAGTGATAGCACTGTCACTAACCTTCTTATATACACATGGCTCATCCTCATTTTTGATAAAACCAAAGAATTTAATGGCTTCATCAAAACGGATGTTCCAACTCCTCGAAGCTTGCTTCAACCCATAAATGGATCGCCTTAGCTTGCATACCTTGGAACCATCTTGGGATTCAAAACCCCTAGGTTGTTCCATGAAAATGTTTTCTGCAATGTATCCATTGAGAAAAGCTGTTTTGACATCCATCTGCCAAATCTCATAATCATAGTATGCAGCTATTGCTAATAGAATCTTAATTGATTTAAGCATGGCAACAGGCGAGAAAGTCTCCTCATAGTCGATTCCTTGCCTTTGGCGAAACCCTTTCGCTACTAGCCTTGCCTTATAAGTCTCTACCTTTCCATTAGAACCAATTTTCTTCTTGAAAACCCATTTGTTCCCTATAGGTACAATACCTTCACGTGGGTCAACAAGATCCCAAACTTGATTCTTATACATGGAATCAATTTCAGATTTCATAGCATCAATCCATTTTGAAGAATCTTTATCTGATATAGCTTCTTCATAGGTAAGTGGATCATCTCCATGATCTACTTCATCATGAGTAGACAACTCTTATTCTTCTTCATGAAGGAAACCATATCTCATTGGTGGGTGAGATACCCTAGTTGTTCTACGAGGAACAGCTGTAGATGTTTCATCAAAGGGTATAGGTTGACTAGATGGATCTATATCCATCTGATCTGTTGATTGGTCAAAATTCTCCAATTCCAACTCTATTTGCCTTCCTTTGCCTCCTTTTTGGATAAACTGTTATTCAAGATATGTGGCATCTCTACTTATCACAACCTTTTGTGAAGTAGGCAAATAAAAATAATATCCAAAACTATCTTTTGGATATCCAACAAATCGACCTTTTTCTTATCTGATTTCCAATTTATCAGTGTTCAACTTTTTTGATAAAAGCTGGACAACCCCAAATCTTAACATGCTTAAGACTTGGTTTTCTTCTATGCCATATCTCATAAGGTGTGGAAGAAACTGATTTTGATGGAATCCTATTCAGAATATACAAAGCTGATTCTAATGTAAATCCCCAAAAGGAGATTGGCATATCAGTATAGCTCATCATACTACGTACCATATCCAATAGGGTACGATTTCTCCTTTCAGATACACCATTCAGCTGTAGCGTTCTTGGAGGAGTCAGCTGGGAAACAATGCCGTGCTCTCTCAAGTATTCATCAAATTCAGTACTCAAATATTCACCTCCACGATCTGATCGAAGAGCTTTAATACTCTTTCCTATTTGATTTTCTGCTTCAGATTTAAATTATTTGAACTTTTCAAAGGATTCATGTTTGTATTTCATCAAATATAAATACCCAAACCTTGATTTATTATCAGTAAAGGTAATAAAGTAATGAAAATCGCCTTTAACCATTTCCTTAAATGGATCACATACATCACTATGTATTAGCTCCAAAATATTTCCAGCCCTTAGCCCTTGTCCAAAAAGGGTGATCTAGTTATTTTGCCCTGAATGCAAGATTCACAAGTTGGAGTAGGCTCAGAGCCCAATGAGGATAAAATCCCCATTTTCTCCAATTTTGCAGTCCTATCTTCTGCAATATGATCTAATCTTAAGTGCCAAATATATTTTGAATTTTGAGTTGATTTTCATCATGGCATTGCATTCTTTTAGATTGCTATACTCTGGACAGCGGAAACACTTTCCTGCTAATAGTGGAAACACTTTCCTTTACCTTTGTCAACTTTGATATTTGTTTTTCTGTTTGGTTATCTTCTTGGAAGGACCAGGAATCTGAGGTTTCTTTTTCTTATTACCCTTCTTCTTGTTGGACTTTCTAGTAGAAGAAGATACAATCAAAGCTACCTCTTTTCCTTTATTGCCCGGCATATTCTTTTGGGCAATAACTAGCATGTTGAGTAAACCAGCTAAGGTGCATTCC
Source organism: Hevea brasiliensis (assembly GCF_030052815.1). Classification (NCBI taxonomy): domain Eukaryota; kingdom Viridiplantae; phylum Streptophyta; class Magnoliopsida; order Malpighiales; family Euphorbiaceae; genus Hevea; species Hevea brasiliensis. Next base: position 87,963,077 of record NC_079494.1, on the reverse strand, counting down.
TGTTGAGTCATATGGAAATTTGTCACAAAATTCCCAAAAGACTCAGGAAGGGACTGAAGTATCAAATCCGTCTATAGTTGGAAATCCATGTTGAAGTCAAGATGTTCCAACTGCTCAATCAGCCGAATCATCTTGTGGACATGATCTGCAACATTCTGTCCCTCAGACATCCTCATGCGGAACAGCTGTCTAGATATCTCACACCTAGCATTCCTGCTGTGCTCACCATATAACTCTTGTAGGTGAAAGAAGATCTCACTCGCACTCTGCATGTTCTCATGTTGCTTCTGTAACTCATTACTCATGGAAGCAAGCATGTAACACTTAGCTCTCATATCATGCTCCTTCCACTTGTCCAAAGTTTTATGTTCCTCTTGTGTGGCCTCTGGAGGTAAGGGACCAAGAACATTTAAGTCTAGAACATATCCTATATGTTCAAAGTTCAGGATAAGTTTCAAATTTCTTAGCCAATCAGACAGATTAGGTCCTATCAACCTATTGCGATCAAGTATGCTTGCAAGGATATTGGATGGTGGTGGTTGTTCTGTGCTCATTATTATCAAAAAATTAATTGCAGAAAATAACCAGATTAATTAGTAAATATATCAAGTAATTAACCAAAATGATTATGGTCTTTTAATCAAATTGGTCCTCCCACTAACTTAGCGAATCCTACACTTCCAAAGTAGAAAACGGAAATCCTAGTTGGATGGATTTCTAGTGGGTGATTGAATTCTTATAATTCTATTGATCATCCTCAGGTACATCCGTTATTGGAATTACAATAAACTATAAGTGAGCAACTCCTTGCCCATCACATCTCATGTGAGGTTCAATCCTTTACCTAGTCCCTAATGCTCAAAATCTCAGGTACATCCATTATTGACTTATCTTGCATTAGTTAAGTTGATCCCATTGAGCCAGTAATTATGCAAATAATTTTAATGTTCTCAGGTACATTAATATTGGGCACCAAATCATTTACATATTTACAACATCTAATGCTTAATAATTATTCTTAAGAAAATCTCTTAAATTAATTGCATCTTATGCAACTATTTAAAATTTCTTAAAATAATTGTCCCAATGGAGGGCCTATGTTATAATTACTTTAATTATAGCATTTCCAACTTAATCATTTGTTTGAAAGATTTTATGGTCATCCTAATTACTATTTAGGTCTCACTTTGCACATTATCCATTTAGCATGCATATATCATATAATTGCATACATTCCCATACATCTCATGCATTCATGGATAAGCAGTAAATATGGTATGATCATGGACTTTCAAAGGGATTCAATTCTAAGCCACCAAGAATTGAATCAGGGCATTCCTAGGTGCATTTCATTCATTCATTTTATAAGAGTTGCTGAATGAGTACATAATCAACACTTGATCTTGAATTCCTCCCACTGGTCCCACCAATGCTCTTGACCTCCTTGAACTTCTTGCAATCCAATATTACATAGTAATCCTTGGCATACCAAGGCAAATTTACAAGAACTTATATAAATGAAATTACAACCCAAAAATTATTACAAACTTAATAATACATGCCTAAAATAAATTAAAATAAATTAATTAATTTACAATCCCAAAGAAACATAAAAGAAATAAATCCAATCACATTGGTCTTTTATAGTCCATGATCATCCATCATGCATATTACTATTTAACAATTAAATAAAACATATATACTTAAATTAAATTGAATATCTCATATTCAACTTAAAAATCCAGATTTGAATATGATTCAAATAAATTTAAAAATTCAGATTTGAATCTCATTCAAACAAATTTAAAAATTCAGATTTGAATCACATTCAAACAACCTTAAAAATTCAGATTTGAATCACATTCAAACATTTTTTAAAAAATCAGATTTGAATCACATTCAAACATTTTTTAAAAAATCAGATCTGAATATTATTCAATCAACTTTAAAAAATCAGATTTAAATATGATTCAAACAACTTTAAAAATTTAGATTTGAATTAGATTCAAACAACTTTTAAAATTCAGATTTGAATCACATTCAAACAATTTTTAAAATTCTGATTTGAATCATAATTTAATTATGTGATTAAAACTACTAATTAAACACTTTAATTAGTCAAAGAATAGGTCTTAGATCATACAACAATTGCAGAATTAAAAGCCAAACCTTGAACCACCCATGGAAGCCAAACCATGCGCACCATTGATGGTGTTTTTCAAGCATGCCGCCAAAACTCTTTTGCAACCAGCAATGGATAAATCATCTCATGATCATAACACACAATTAAATCATATAATCAACAATCTAAATGGCAAATATAGTGGCTCTGATACCAATTGAAGGAACGGAAGTGTGAAAAATATAAGTTTATACCATTGAATTCAAAAAAATTTCACCTAGGGTCACATGCATCATGCAAGATTTATTTTTATCTATTTGATTTCAATGATAAACAACATATTAAACTCTTTTAATATGTTTTTGGATCTGTATTTGCTATTTAAGATTTTAAAATTAATCAGATTAATTTTAGAACCCTAGATTAAATCAAGAACGATTACACTAACCTCTTGATGCACTGCAGCGTATTTGCGCCTTTGAGATCCGTCTTCAGGACACTAAATATTATCCCTCTAGCTTGTCCACACCAAGAACACCTATGGCAGCTCTTAAACAGCTTCTAAAGTTTTTTCTATTATTTAGAAAATCAAGTTCTGCCTTTTAAGAGATTAAAGATGTAAACAGGACACTAGAAACGATTTCTAGTATTTTTAATTCAAGAGATTGATGGCTAATCTCTTTGAATTGATGAGAGATGAAGAGGAAGAGATGGAGAGCCTCAAAATGGCATGACAAAGGAGGAGTGGCTGCTGGTTGTCATATTTTTAATTCATAACAACACTTATATAGCTTGGTCAACACATTAAACCCTTGCCACATGTCATCCTCTAATTAGTTCTAGGTTTAATTGACCCAATCACATTGTGCCAAGTGTCAAACCTATATTTAATCTTAATTTTAATCATCTTACATGATTAAAAGATATTTGGCAAGCTTATGTGTAATTCCATGTGTCACCATCTCATGGTGCCACGTGTCACACTGCGAAATGACCAAAATGCCCCTGTGTCTTAATTTTGAGTTCTTAACCCAAAATAATTATTTCTCTTCTTCTAATCAATTTATATCAAATATAAATTAATTAATTAATCTCTATTAATTAATTTCTCATTAATTAAATTCATATTTAAACACTTTAAATATAAATTTAACTTATAATATTCATCCAATAATCTAGATTTGGTTTTAAGTCATGCTAGGGACTTTGCAATCTAATTGCAAACCAAACCTATTTAATTAATCAATTAAACTCTTTAATTAATTAATTAAATCATATTTAATTAGGTGATAATTTGTGTATGTGTGTGACTTACTAGGCTCATCACTAATTGGCAATGAGATATGATATCAACTCTTAATACCATCAGAACTCTTTCTTATCATAAATGATTTTTCTAAATCATTTTATGCACCTCATAGACCATGGTTAACACCTACATAGCATGCCATGGACACCCAATTAGTAATAAGGTTTACCTTAAATGAACCTATAATCATATGTTACCATGCACTGGAATCTCTCTGTTATAAAATCTCAACTCAAGCTGGAGTCATGGTTTATGTCAAACTCCATTTGCTATGAATATTATGTTCTCTTTTAATTCCAGTTCTTGATTAAAAAGATTTTCTCATCAGAAACTCTTTTCTGAATAAATCTATCTGTCCTGACCAGGAAATTGAAACATTAAGAACAATTAAACGAACATAGGATTTTATCTCTATTTACTTAGAGGAACAGATTCCATCTTGATCAATACCTACCTCCATATATAACTTGTAGGAGCCAACACATGCCCATATACCCATACACAGTACAAGTATGAAAGCAGTATTAAACTCAAACTACCTATATACAAGATAACTGTGCTATCTCAGGTCTAAAAATTATATGCACTAATATGATTTATGACAAAACATTGACAAGAGTAAACTCCATGTGCTTGTCATAAGTGTCACTGATTCGGCCTACTTATCATTTATAAGTGCCTATCATGTTTGCTATATGGCATGAGACTCACCATTCCATCTTATTTATATCTCATAAAAATAACTTGGTAACAAACATGAATACAATCTTTCTGGATAAGTCATATCTTTATTATGAAGTATCCTCGATTGTGAACCTATTTATGATACTTTGTACTAGAAATACTGTCACTCATATTCTTAACAACTTAAGAATAGAATTTCTAACAAAATATCAATGGACATTTTCTATTACACATAAATATATTATGTAAACGAAAAAGTGGAAATGTCTTTTATTAATAAAAATATGTACAAGATACATACTAAATGATATGCTTTAGGGCATACTACTAACAACTACGGGCCTCGGGGGCTTTAGATTAGCTCAGGTTCTAGTGCCGATCCCGCCCATAGGTGGGTCATGACATATTTATTTAACTTTTGAATATTTTATTTCATTATAATTATATATCGAATGCAATTATAACTAATATTTTGATTATCTATATTTTATTACCATTAATTTATAATAGAATTATTTTAAATTTTAATTAAATATCTATATTTTTTGTGTAAATTATCTTTCAACTATATTTCTATGTAGAAGGAGAATTTCAAAAATAAATTGCAAACATGATTTTATCAAAAATTTAACTACAAATAAAGATGATTAAAAATAATTAAAGTTACAGTACTAAAATTATAGAATCTATCTATTAAAAAATAGTATATATTTTTAATATTTACTATATTAATAAAAAAAGACAACATTTTAAAATTTTAATTTTTATGAAATGTATTTATTTTATATTATAAATTTATGTAAAATGATGACTATTTTTATCATAGAATTATTTTATAAAAAAATACATTAGATTAATAAAAAAATTACACTTAAATATTGTATTTTTAAAAAATAATATGATAGAATGTTATTTTTAATTAATAATATTGTTATATATTTTCATTATTATTAAAATTAAATAATTCAATTTATTATTCATAATTTAACATTTTTATTATATTAATAACAAAAAATATTATATTCATATATTTTTAAAATAATATTATTTTCTCATTAATCTAATGCCCTTTTCTATAATCTATAAAAAATAAATATCGATTTACTTAAATTATGAGAAAAAATATAAACATTTCATGAAATTTAAATCATTTTTTGAATAAAGTACTTTTATTATATTTTCAAAAAAATAATTATGGAAATTACTATTAATATATATATATAAAGAATTAAATATGTATTTTAATTAATTACACTATAAATTATTAAAAAATTATTATTATATCAGGTAAAAATTTATTTAAATTAAATTAAATAAGAGACAATTTTTAATTTAAAATTAATTTAATAGTAATAATTTATTTTATTTAAAATGTAATTAAAATTTAAATTAAATAATAAAAATTATAAATTATCTATGCATAGTATAGACATTATGCTAGTTACTTTTAGTAGCAAAGTATTCGTCGCTAATACTTTCAGTAGCAAGAATACTTTCAGCAACAAAAAAGCTATTCTATACATATTCATTGTTAATATGTTTAGCGATGATATATTTGTTGCTAAAGCTATTTATGAAAATTCGTCGCTAATAATTTAACGGTAATTTATTTATCACCAAATTTATAAATAATTTTAATGGTTAATATTACAATAATTAATACAAATCAAAATTTTAAAATTATTTTAATAGTAATTCTACTTATACTAAAAATCATATTAGAATTTTATATTATTAATTCTATAAGTATTAGCAATTTATTAAAAATTATTTAGTTTATTCTAATAAAATTAATAAATAACATTAAATACCAAATCTCACTTCACTAATTTATTTTTTTAATTATTCTAAATATTTACAAACTTATAATATTAAATTATAAAATTACTATTAAAAAATGTACTATTTAAATAACATAATTATAAAATTGTTATTAAAAATTAACTTTTAATTAAAAAATTTATTTATATCAATGGATATGAAATTTTAATCCTATTCAAAACAAACATTTTATTTGTTATAAATTTACAGCTTTTAAAAAAATAGCAAAGGATATATTTTTATATTTAAACACTTTATTTTTGTGCAATAAAACTCTAGTATAATTAATTTTGACATATAAATTTATTTTTTTCTTTCTTAGCTACATTTTTGTGTGTCCCTCTTTCTCCAATGGACAAAATCTATTTGTAAGTCTTTAAATTTTTTAAGTTTTTGTATGTCACAGGTATCATAATTACGAGAGTAGTTAAACGTGAATGTGATCACTATGATTTTATTATTATTGCCAATATCAAATGATATCCTCACAAATTTAATGATATTTATATAAGTTATGATATATTGATTTTCACAAATTTTTTCATATTTAATATTGATGCATCCAATAATATTTGGCATGATTAATATAATTTTTATATAAAAAAAGTACATTTTACAAGTGATGGTATAAGATTTTTAATTTTTTTTGGGTCTAGTTAGTTTAAATGTGGATTAATTATAATTTGTTAATATCCTTATAAGCATGAATGAATTTTTTATTTTTTAATTTATTAGTCAATCTTAAGTAGGTTGTTGTTTTTGACCATAAGCTTATAAATAAATTTAATTATATTTATATATATATATTTATGTGAGAAGTTATACTTCTTCTAATATCAATTTTAAGTTATTATACTTTGAATTTTTAAAATAACAAAAATGAAAGGAAGATAAAAGAAAAAAACAATCTCACTATTTAGAGTATTAATTATATAATTATTATGAAATAATTGAAAATACATGATTAAATTTATAATTATGTTTTTAATTATTCATAATTTAAAAAAATAAAAATACTTATTAAATATATTAAATAAATTTTAAAATTATTTATACTAAACAATATAACAATATAAAATTTTAAGATATACATATAATGAAAATTAAAATTTTATATCTTAAAATTTTATATTGATGATTGACTAAATTATAAAATACGTTTTAAAATTAATCTTTTTAAATCATATTAATCTAATTATGCAATCTCACTATACAAGTTAATATTATTTTAAACAAATTAAATTTATTTTAAAAGAAAAAGTAAAATAGCAAAATTTGGACAAATTTATTTTAGTGAATTAGCTTGCATATTAGTAATTTATTTTAATTTTTAAATATCTTCACCCATTTATATTTTTAAAATTTATTATAATATTTTTTATTATATTACATTTAAGTTTATAATTAAATTAATATTACATGTTAATAAAATAAGACATAATATTCATAAAAATATGAGCCAATTAAAAATAATAAATTTTAAATTAATAAATATTTTATTTATGTAATTAATTAAAATAAAAATAAATTAATATTTTAATTTAAATGATTAAATATAAATTTTATAATACTATAATAATATAATATAATATATAAAAATTAACATAACATTAAATATAAAAAATTAAATCATGAGTTTGTATAACGAGTATAATAACTTGTAATGCACGTTACAAAAAAAAGAAAGCTTTTAGAAATGCAAAGCAGGTGTGATCAAATATTTAAAAAGAACTAGTATTTACAAATGGATTTTATCTTAGTGATATTGGAGTAGTCTTTAGGCTATAAAGTTTCGAATTTAAATTATATATATATATATGTATATTTTCTATGTCCATTCTGTGTTGTCTATATTCATTGTATGTACTTATAATTAAACTTTTTCTATACAATTTTAAAAAATTTTCATGTTAATTAACTAATAAATCTTAAAATTAATAGATATTTTCTTTCAAAGTAGGCATAAATGATACAACAATACTAAAAAAACTAAAGTGAAGATCTAAATAAAACTATGAAAACATATTAAAAAAAAAACACTTTTATTATATTCTAATTTGTATGTATTTAAGTAAACAAGAGGTATTCTTATTTATAATACTTTCTAATCTTAATTTTTTTTATTCACAATTTTTTTAAAAAAATTAAATTAATCCTAATAATAAAAAATTATTTTAAAATTTTTTTTATATTATAGTCAATTCTTTTATTTTTGAGAATTTTAGCTTATTTTACATACTTGTTGTTTTAGTTAATAGTGAAAATTGAAATTGACCATCAAGAGAGACTAATAGTTAAAATTACCTTATATTATCTGATTTAAATCAATTTTAATTATAGGTTAAAAAAACTTTTGAAATCAACCTAAAATTGTCAAAAAAAAAAAAAAAGAAGCTACAATTGTAAAAAAAAAAACACAATTTTTTACCATTAAATCTTTAAATTAGATAGTATTATTTTTTTTAAAATAAAATTAAACTTCATTAATCGAGGAGTGTCTATAAACAAGAAAAAGAAAATTTGGAGGGACAACCTAAGTGTGGAAGCTAACATAAAACAAGCTTGCTTTGGCTAAAATTGTTTGAAAGTTAGGATATCTATAAGTGTTTTTGAAATAGGATTTATAGTACGATTATAATTTTAATATAATAATTATTATTTATTATAAATTAAAAATTTATAAGAATAATTTGATCAATTCATAAATTCTTCAATTCATATATTTATATTTACTAGTTTTTATCTCAATTCTTTTTGTACATGGATTTACTCGTTGTATAAACTTGTGAACTAAATTTTTTTATATAATTTTTTTAATTTTTTATATAATAATAATAATAATAATAATAATAATAATAATAATAATATATTATTTTCAATAACCAATTAAATTTAGTTATTCATTCTATATTTTACTTCTAATTAAAGTTAATTAAAAAAAGCTATAAGAAAATAAAATTAATAAGTTATATTCCTTTAGTCAATTGAAATATTGTAAATAAAATACATAAAATAGAATTTTTAATATACATTATTTTAGTGATTAAAATATTATAAATAAAATAACATAAATATGATATGTGAATATGAATATTTTGATTTTATTAATGAAAATTTATTATTTAATAAAAGTTATTTTGAAAATAGTTTCAATTTTTTTAATAAAGCTTTTATAATCCATTTAATACTGGGATTGTACAGCAAAAAAATATGTGTTCTATTGCTAGACTTTTATCTTATTACAATAAGAATTTTAGAACTTACAATTTCTTATAAAACTTTTTAGTATTTTTGTAAATAATAAAAATAATGAATGATGTTTTCTGAAAATCCCAATGTTCCACCCTTCTCACTTTAAATTTTTTTCAACTTCTTGCCATTATAGTTAATTTTCTAATTTTGAGAATTTTAGCTTGATTTTAAATATTTATTATTTTTAATGTGTAGTAAAAATTCAAATAATTTGATAGTCCGAATTATGACTATAAGATAAACTAACAATCAAAATTACATCACATTAACGGATTTAAATCAATTCTAACTATAAATTAAAAAAAAAACTTTTAAAACCATGCTAAAATTATTAAAAAAAATTAGCTATATTTATCAAAATTAAAAAAAAATTAATATTAAGCTTTTAAATATCATATTATCATTTACTATTAATAAAAATATTTATGAGTTAAGGTTTTTATCTATATAAGTATTTTTTGAAATAAGAATTATAATAAAACTAAGATTTTAATATATTAATTATTATTTATTTTAGATTAAAAATTATAAAATAATTTGATCATTTTGAAAATTCTTATATTCATATTTTTATATTTATTAATTAATTATTAGAAAAGAATGCAAATTTTTATTATTTATTCATTTATATGTATAATTGTATGTAATGTAAAATAAAAAAAAAATTGAAGTATTTAAAATAACAAAAAAGTATATATAGTAAATATGTTGATCAAAAGTTAAATTATATAATTTAAAAATAGATTGATATAATTATATATCACATATTAATTTTATTCTTTAATATAACCTTAAATATTCATATATTTATATAATAAAATAATGCTAAAAGCCAAAAAAAAAAAAAAATCAAAACCTTTATGTTAATTTTCAATTTTAGTAAAAACTTTTAATTACATCTATTTAATCATAAACCTTTCCATATGTTTTCAATTTTAATAATAAATTTAATTAAAAATAATTAACTCATCAATTGATAAAAATAATTCAATTTTTTTATTTATTATCAATTTTAACTACTTTTTTTAGTTTTATTACTATATTCAATAATTTTAGCATTTTTATTAATTTTAACAAACTTAATATTGATAAAAAATAATAAATGAATAATACATATAATATTATTATCTAAATATTTAATTTTTCTCTATTTCTTTCAACTTATACTTTTAATTCACATATTTTTTATCATTTTATTTCAAATCTAAGGAAAAAAAAAAGAAAAATTAAATATTTTAAAATAAAATATGAATAAATAATAAAATCAAAATAAATATAATTATAATTTTCAAAATAATAGATTAATTAATTAAAATAATATTTTTATTAATTTGAGAATAACTGCTAAAAATTAAAATGAAAAATAGGAAAATGACTAACATTAATAATGTGTACAAATATTTGAATTATTTTTATTAATTAAGTAATCTAATTAGACTAATCGGTAAAATTAAAATTAATGTAAAAGTTTGAAATTAAATTTATAAAATTAAAAGGTTTAATGAAAATTGAACAAATTTATAAAGATTTTGATTTTTTTAGTCATTTAGACATTAAATAATAAAATAAAATTTATATAAATATATAAAAATTTGAAATGAATAAGCATTTAAATTTGATATTATTATTTTTTATTATATTTTAATATAAAATAAAATTTTATTTTTATTTTAAATAATTAATTATCCAAATAAAGTTTAAATAATTTTTATGAATAATATTTTTTAAACAAATTTTAATATATTTATTATAATATTTTGTTGATGTAAATAATAAAATTAATTTGAAAATATGACTAATTAATAAAAAAAATTCTAATCACTTTTTTAATTTTATCTAAAATTTTAGTTGATTTTATTAAAATTGTAAAATTAGTGTTAGTCAAAATTAAAATGCAATTATAATAATTTCATTAATTCCTGGGGAATCCTAATCGATCTGAAAAACCAAATTGAACATAACAGGAACAGAAAAAGAGCTGTTATTATAGGAACCAAACCAAATTTATGTTACTATTTTGGTTCGGTTCTAGTTCTTATCAAGAACCAAATAGAACAAAAGAACCAATTTTATACATATGTATTTTTTTTTATATATTTTAGATATATTACATAGTTTCAATAAAATTACATATATTATATGCAATTAAGATGGTTACATATATAACTTGATTTTTTATTAATTATAAGTATATATATGTAACTCAATATTAACTTTTATTATTTTTAATTATAAATATATTAAATAACTTTATAGTCATTAATTATCTTATTAAATCACTTTTTTATCATATAGTATTATTTTTAATTATAAATACATTAAATAACTTTATAGTCATTAATTATCTTATTAAATCACCTTTTTATCATATAGTATACTTTCTTGTTAAAAATTATATATTTGAAAAAAATATGTGTAAGATAGTAGAATATATTTATCAAGATATATATATTATGAAATGACTTAATATATGTATGTGTTGTTTCATGAGCTTAAATTACGACCCACTCAAAATGTCAATGATGTGATTTGAATTAAATATTTTGTGAGGTATATGGTCATAGTCGAGAATATGAGCCAAAACAATATTTAAAAGTCAGCATTAATAATTGAATTCACTAATATTATATTAGCTATCTTATTCTTAATTTGAAAAAGTTATAATTATAATTTACAAAATTTTTATAAACAATATTTACTATATTAAAATTAAATTTATTTCTAATACTTATTATCCAGAATTAAAATTTAAATTAGTAAAAATTGTATATTGTTCAATAAAATTTTAACTTTAAATAGTTAAATAAAAATATAATAAAGAATTTCTCTAAAGCAAAAAATTACGTAGTTTTGTACTCTTAGCTTAGGCTACATTAATCCTAACTCATATTATACTTATTGATTTGCATTATTTTATAATTTGAATAGAAATATTATATGACTTATTATGTGTAAGATCGAGTGCTTGTCATCATACTAAAAGTTTAAACTTTTAGCAGAGGTACAACTTTAACCCCTTATAGCGTAGTAACCTAAGTGCCATGGGTCGAAGAAATCTGGGCAGAATGCTAGCCCACTGAGTTATCTCTACTCAATGCAATAATTCATCTCCAACACCTGCTAGAGATTTAAACCCATTATCTTGGTTGTGATACCAATTATAGGATCGAGCACTTACCACCGTGCCAAAATCTTAAACTTTTAGCAGAAGTACAACTCTAATATCTTATAGCGTAACAACCTAAACGCCATGGATCGAAGGGATTTGGTAGAATATTGGCCCTCGGTCATGATCTGATTCCATGGCCCGGACCAACACTAGGACCTAAGCCGATATAAAGCCCTTGAGGCTCGTAGTAAGCCTCACTATTCGCAAACCTATAACCAGAGCCAAAATTATGGCCCAACATGCAAATAAAACAAAATAAAAATATTATATTTTTTTTATTTGGGCCAATAAAACCCGATAACCATTGGAAATCAAAGCAAGGGGAGCCTAACTGAACCCTGATATTATCATGTACAAACTATCTAATATCATAGAAATTTTTTGTAACGCCCTAACTTTAGGTATTCCGTACATTCGACTGTTTCGATGACTAACGTCTGTTCGGATAGCTAGGATGTCTAGAACTACACTCAAGCTAGAGTGAGGAGGCATAAATTGACTGAATAAAGACTAAGAAAAATTAAGAAAAAATAAAAGAAATGAAATGCAACTGAGTTAAATGAGCCAGAGTCACGGCAATGGGTGACCGTACTGGGAAGCAACTGCGAAGTCAGTTGCCGACCCTAGACTTGCGAGGAACCCTAGGAAATAATTTTTGGGATTAAATTAGAGGATTTATGAGGATTAAGTGACAGTAAAAATATCAAAGAAAAATTCAAGAAAAATTAGTTAATCGGTACAGACAATTTTAGTTTGTTAAGCTAAACAAAGGGCAATTTGGTCATTTCGCCTCCAGAGACGATTTTTGACCAACTTGTCCATCTAAGTAAGTGAGATATATGACATTAAATATGAATAAATATTGTTAAAAAAATTTAATTAAAAATGATAAAAGAAAGAAGAAAAGAAAAGAAAAATTAAATGAAAATTTTATGTACTTATGACATCATGAATGATGTAATTAAATAGTATCCAACCAATTAAAATTTGAAAAACTTAATTAGAAGACATAAAAGGAATTAAAATTAAACAAAAATAAAAAAGTTGTCTTTTCTTTGCTTCAAGGTTGGCCGAACTCTCTTATCACCATTGCTCCTCCATTTTTACTTCTTCAAAGCTTCAATTCCCATGCAATCACACCCTAAAACTCATAACTCCCAATACAAAACCTTGATTTCTAACCGTGCTTACCACTTTGAGGACAAAAAGAAGAGGAGAAAAGTGACGAATTATGAAGGGAGAAAGTCATCAAAGAGGTTAGTGCACTAAACCATTCTTCTTCCTTTCATAAACATGAAAAACATGATAAATTAAGTTAAATTGACATGAAATCAAAAGAGATTTATGAGGATATGAAGTTACTAAATTTCGGCAGCCCTAGAATAAGAATAAAATTGATGGTTTTGATAGTTTTAAATTAGTTAGGGAAGTTGATTAATGAAGTTTAATGTGTTGGAAATTGACTTTGCATGGGTGTATGCTTGATTTAGAAATATTAAATTAGGGTTTGATCATAAATTTAGGGCTTTTGTGCAATTATTAGAGATTGACTTGTTGAGATTGATTGTTGACTAATTGAAGTGTTATGAATGACAAATTGTAGTTTGGGAGTAAGGAGGAATGAATATAGGGAGTGCATGTTCTTTGTAGAAAATTCGGACCTATGAGTCCAGTGTCTTGTTTGAGCTAAAACTGAAAGTGTGTGACTCTAATTGGAATGAGGCCAATTGGAGATAAAAATAGACTCAAAACAACCTATTTTTCATGAAGAAACCATACTCAAATTCTGTCCATAAATTGAGCAATTTACTATCCCAATCCGGATATCTATGAATTGAACCCAGAAAAATGACCAAATGAACAGTAGAGTTCATTTGGCCATAACTCCCTCTACACAGGTCCAAATGAACTGAATTTTATACCATTGGAAAGATTAGACATAGGAGTACAACTTTCATTAGGAACACCAAGCCCAGAAATGCCCCTAATCAAATGAAATTACTGGCCCAAATGAGGTCACCAAACTGACCAGAACCACTCTGCCCAGAATTTTCTGGACATAAGCCTACTTGACCAGTTTTGGCAAAATGGCCATAACTTGGTCTATAAGAACCTAAATCTAATGAAACCAATGGCAAAATTTCCATAAGACATAGATCTACAACATTGATGATTGGACCAAAACCAAGGAAACTAGGTCAATTTTTACTAGGTAAAGTCAGTATATGAATTCTGGAAATTACCTAAGTGACCATTTGACCTTAGAACACTCATTTAATCATATCTACCACTAGAAAACTCCAATTAGGATGAACCATACTGATCTAAAACCCTAAGAAATAGGGCTCCAATTTTGTTTCAGACATAGTCTTCAAACTATGAACATAAGAACCCTAAAATGGAGGTCAAAGTTACTGACCTGAACCTGGACCCTGAGGACACAGGGTACCTGAGTCCAGGCTAGTGATTTGGCCATAACTAATTCTACAAAATTTGGAAAATTGTAATTAAAATTTTTGAGTGACCATAAGACATAGGGTAATAACTTTTATAAGAACATTAGGCCTAAAAATGAATGCAACAGGTCCAATTAATTAGACCAAGATAGACTCCAGAATCTGCCTAATTCTGGACCTAGAAAAAGACAATGAACCAGTTATAATTATTTGACCATAACTTGAGTTCTAAAACTTCAAATGACATGATTCAAAAAGAAAAACAAAGAAAAGACATAGAGGGACAACTTCCATAAAGGAAGTATAGTTAAACAGTTGCCACATCTTGGCCAATTGGTTAGATGAATTGAAGACACTAAATCTGGACCTTGAAAAAGGTCCATAAAATAACTGAGTATATGAGATAAAATAAATTAGAATAAATTGTTAAACATAAAAATAAAATGAATTAATTAAATTAGAAATATTTAATAATATTATTCTGCCCAAAGTACACCTAGACTCATTTATATAGCTTGGATCAATTGGTATACCAATTAGGGACTATATATTGCAGTACTGCCCACATGAATAATCATTAATAGACAACATATGTCTAAGATGATTGTTCTACTGGCTTTATGCCTGCTCGATGGCCATAGTATCAATTTTCATTATTACTAGCTTATGCCTGCCCGCTGGCCTTGTGCCTGATATGACCGTTATATATTGGGTAGACATACGGATGTCTAACTAGTATACTCCTATGTATCCAGTCTTTATAGTCTGTCATAGGTTACTTGGGTATAGTTATGAGAAATAAAATTTTAAATTCAAACAAGTACATGAGAGAATAATTAATATAAATTATATAAGACCGAATATAATATACATGAATAAAAAGATCCCAATTAATTAAATTGCTTCCAAAGTTTTATAAACATGTAAAAGACTGTAAATTCATTCATATAATTGTATATTTCTTTATAATGTTATACGCAGGATAATTATTTCAATTATTTTGATATTTTTATTTCAATTTATTCACCACTAAGCAATATGCTTAGTGCGTTAGTTTTTCCATCGCGTAGGTACTGAAGAGCAGCAGCAGTAATGCGTAGACCGGACTTGGACCAGATATGCTACAGTATGGGTTGTCACCTCATCAGTTATTTTGGTAGGGCTCATGTACATATTATATTTTGCATTTTGGTATTGTATGTAATTAAATGATGTAAATAATTTTGGATTGTATATAAATTGTAAATTATTGTATGTGTAAACTTTATATGAATGAAATGTAAGTTATTTTCTTAAAATTGATATGAGCATGAGAAATGATATGATGAATGAATAGATGAAAGGAATATAATTTGAATTTAACAGGTAAATAATGGAATCCACCATGCACTAATAGAACAGAGGAGACTTTGTTTGGGTCTCCATAAAAATGAAATGGGATAAAAAGAAAAAATTTTTTTTACAAGTGAGATAATATAATTAAATGGATATTAAATTAATATTATACACGATAAGACAGGATAGGGTGTTTCAGCACTAAATGTAGTATGCCTTACTTGGCTACACTGTAGACGGGAGAGAGGTGTTACATTTTTCATTAATTAATACCATAAATATGTAATCCAATGTCACAATGGAGTTTTAGTTATTAAACAATAAAAAAAATAAATAAATACAAGAAACTATTAAACTAAGAAGCACAATTTGTGAAGGAAAAATACAGGTTAAACTTGAAGAAATAAACTCACTTCTCATGTAACCTGGGAAAAATATTTAAATAGGAATAAGCATTCAACATAAAGAGTTTAGATATTGATTATAAATGCAATTTCTATAACTATATAAGACTAGTGCAATCCTACCATGAAATGTACATCCAACATATAAAATAAATAATTTGCCCAATATTCATACAAGAAGTTAATTTGGAGCCACTCATACACTCAGTGTATCACATCAATATAAATAAATAAATAAATAAATAAATAAATAAATAAATAAATAAATAAATATATATATATATATATATGGGAGCTGATTCCCTATACAACTCCCTTGATTCAATACCTGCTAGCAAGGTCAACTCAAGCCAAAATTTCGCTTAATAATCCAAGTGCGGGAGTCAGTGAGATCAACTCAAAGCCGTACTCGCCCTGACTTATACATATATATAGGGAATCAGCTCCCATATATATATATATATATATATATATATATATATATATATATATATATATATATATGGGAGCTGATTCCCTATACAACTCCCTTGATTCAATACCTGCTAGCAAGGTCAACTCAAGCCAAAATTTTGCTTAATAATCCAAGTGCGGGAGTCAGTGAGATCAACTCAAAGCCGTACTCACCCTGACTTATCCATATATAAGGAATCGGGTCTCAGTGAGTTAAGCTCCAGTCGAGACTACCCGCCCTACCCATATCCACATCCACACCATACTTATGCCAACATATATATATATATATATATATATATATATATATGGGAGCTGATTCCCTATACAACTCCCTTGATTCAATACCTGCTAGCAAGGTCAACTCAAGCCAAAATTTCGCTTAATAATCCAAGTGCGGGAGTCAGTGAGATCAACTCAAAGCCGTACTCTGTAACACCCTCTCGGTAGCAACTCTGTACATTCTACTGTTCCGGTGACCGGTGTCGGTCCGGACAGCTAGAACGTCCGGAAAAATATTTAAACTAAAGTCAGGAACCATAATTAACTCAAATATTAATAAGAAAAATTTAGGAAAAATTTTTGAAATAAAATACAACCAAGTTAAACGAGCCGGTGCCCAAGCGATGGGTAACCAGAGGGAAGTTGCGGTTCTCGCAACGAGGAGCCTTAGACCCAGGGAAAAATTCATAAAATAATTTTTGGGACTCCAGAGAAGGGTCATTGAGGTTCCCATGGCATTAGAATGCCAAGAAAATATTTAGAAAAATTTTTCAATCGGCACAGACAATTTTAACCCGTTAAGCCAAACGAGGGCATTTTGGTCATTTCACCTTCAGAGACGATTTTTGGCCGACTTGTCCAGTTAAGTAAATAATTATTATGATATAAAATGTGAATAAATATTGCTAAAAATTGAATTGAAAATGAGTAGCAAAGAAAAGAAAAAAAAATGAATTAAAATTATAATTTTGACCTCATGCTTATGTCACTAAGCACTCTCACCCAATCACATTGTCACACATGTCCATCAACCACTTAAAATGAGTCAAATGGGCAGAAAATTGAAATTAAAAACTGAATTCTCCTTCCTCATTTCACGTCCACCATAGCCAAAAAAGCTTTCTCTCCATTTTTTTTTTTTAAGGTTGATTTTCCTAAGCTTCCTCACCTCAAAACCTTATCCTTCCTTCACTAAAAATTATACCCACACCAAGGAGAAGTGTTTGGCAGCCAAGAAAACAAAAGAAAGTGAAGAATTAACAAGAGAAAATTCTGCCACTAAGGTTAGTGCTATATCTCTCCATTTTTCTCTTTAAATTTGAAGTTAGGTATATGGATTTAGTTAGAAATTCATGAAATCAAAAGAACATATCCATGTATGGACCACTTAAAAATTGTTGGCAGCCTTAGTGATGGAAGTGTTGATGAGTGTTGAATGAATTTAAGTTGTATATGGGTGGTCTTGAACATGAGTATGAGACATAAACATCATTAAGTATGTTGAATTGATGTATGTGCATTAATGGTTATTTGAGAATTAGGGTTTTAGAGAGAAATTTGGACTTTGTGTATGTGATGTTGAAAGAACATTTTAATGGTCAATTAGTGACCATTCGAGGTAAGTTGACCATAATTTGAAGTGCATAAGAGGGTTACAAAGAGTTTTGGTAGGCTGCCTAAAGACAGCAGAAATGAGGCTGTGAGTCCAGCCTGTTTGTACTGCCATATCTTTGGCTGTGTAGGTCTAATTGGTGTTTGGCCAATTGAACATGAAACTAGACTTATAATGGCACATTTTTGCTGAAGAAACTATGCCCAAAAGACCAAAGCAAGAGGATCAAAAGTTGGCCCCAATCCGGATACCCTGCAAGCTGATTCTGCAGAATGACCAAATGAACAGTAACTGTTCATTTGGCCATAACTCACTGTAGATATGGTCAATTGACCTGAAATTTTTACAGCAACAAGATAAGACATAGACAAACAACTTTCATGAAGAAACCTACCCCAAATTATGGCCAGAACCCATTCAACAAGGCAGTGGCAGTCACTGTTCATGGTACTATAGATTTAGTAAATTCTGCAGAATTGAAATCCGGCCAGCTGTGGTTTTTGGACCATATCTGGAGCTACAAAACTCCAAATGGAGTGATTCAAAAAAAGAAATTCAACTAGACAAAATAAGGAACAACTTTCATGTTTACCATTTCCTCAAATTCCCACTGAAACAGGACCCAATGGAATAGTAAATTTGGGTCACAAAAACTGAAAATTCTACTCTCTTGGTTTTAGGTTTGGAAATGGATTTGGTGGTTAATTTCAACAAGTTTTAAATGTAAAATGTGGTACATTGGGGGTGCTAAAACCAATGTACCTATTTTCTATCCAAAAGTCAACATTTTTGTTGACCAATGAGGTGAATAGTGACACCAAAACTTGAAATTCAAAATTTGAAATTAGAAATGTATCTAGGAGACTTTAAATTGCAATTGGCAATTAATACTAGCAAATGTAAAACTCAAAATGTGGTATCTTGGAGAACTTAGGTTCAATAAATTTATTATGTATTAAAAAGTTAACATTTTGGTTGACTAGTAAGGTAAATAGTAATCAAAATAATTAGCAAACTAATATGAAGACCTAGAACCAATTCTAAGCTTAAATGCTTAGAATTGTATGACAAATGTGGACTATGCATCCTAGTCAAAATTGTTAAAAAGAAATTAAGGCCATAAATTTGAAATCCATGAAATATTCATGGATTACTTGAAACATGAAAAATAAGTCACCTAATTGATGTGAATAGATAGCTAGGGCTTATATGCCCATCACAAATGGAATTCATAAAATATTAGTAACTCAACTTGAAATATAAAATTTGTAATTACATAAGTAGATTCTTGAATGTATAAATGAGAAAGGAAAAATGTTTTGAATACAATGGTACATGTGAACCATTGTTTAGAATTGTGATCAATATGAATAACATAATGAATAAATAAATAAACCATATTAATGTATAAATGAGACATTAGTTCTCATTATTGTAGAGAGGAGGAGTATTTTGAGTAAAATGGTATAAAAGGATAATTGATGTGAATTGTGATCATATAAATGATCAAATGAATGTATGAATTATAATTGAAATTTATCATGAAATAATAAAGTCATAAAACACAATATATTAATATTTAATGATATTATGTGCCCTTGTATTACCTAGACATGTGTGTCAGATTGGATTGTAGCATGCCTTGCTCGGCTACACTGTAGCCGGGTGAGGGGTGTTACATACTCACCCTGACTTATCCATATATAAGGAATCGGGTCTCAGTGAGTTAAGCTCCAGTCGAGACTACCCACCCTACCCATATCCACATCCACACCATACTTATGCCAACATATACACACAGTTCCAAATTATCCTCAAGGCGGCAATCACAAATAAATAATAATAATAATTAAATATGCATTAACCAAAATGCCCATAATATATTAACTATATATGTGCATAATTAAATATTTATAAAATGTATGAGCATGCTATATATATAATTAGTATTAAAATTGCAAAAATAATCAATATTCAACTCATAGACTGATCGACCCGATCACAGCTGGTTCAATTGGAAGGAGAAGAAAGGCTAGCCGGCACCGATTACCTAGATAGACACATTAAACCCTATCAAATTTATTGACAGAAATAATTAATTAATTTAATCAAAGAAGCAAAAATAATTTCCTAAGGTCTTGCCAAAATTTCGGCAGAGTCTCCCCTACAACAAGACCTAACCCCTTGCAAGAAAAATGCAACCACAGCAACCAACAGGGCCTCAGGCCCATAACAATAATTATAATGCCCTTCTGAGGTCTACAAGAATCCTAATCTAAGTCCAATCTTTCAAACTCTAACTCGGGTCCCTAACTCCTCTACAGTTCAAATATTTATTTTTAGCACTTTAAAAATTATAAAAATATTCCTGGAGGTCCTTTATATCGTTCTTATATTAATAAAAATTATTTTACTTAATTTTACTAAGACATTAATATTTTACAGATTTATCAGCTAACTTAGTTAAGGTAAAAATTTACACAACTTAAGTTTGAGACTACTTTTACAGATTTTGCTACCTAGAACATGTCCGGAATGTTTGAAAATGCTAGAATCGACTGTAATATTGACTTTGTTCTGGGACGGACTGCTGGGCAGCCGATCAGGCAGAAAATTTATTCCCGGGCACTGGTGAGCTAATATCGATCCAATTGCATCTAAACAAAGCCCATAAATTATTAATAATTATCATACAATTATATTTAATTTACAAGCATTGAAAAAGGTCAAAAATCTCACCAAGTAATCTGGATCGTCTGATGATCGCCTTTTTTAAACGGTGTCTGATTAGAAGGGAGTCGATCCCATCTCAAAGGTTTCATCACTCTGAGTCCATCAATGGCCTCGGATCGTCAATCCAACGGTTAGTTCGTCATAGATATGATCGGAAAGCTTGAAAAACCCAAAATTTCTCTCCTTTATAACTTTTTCCTTCGGCTACCATTTGCTGTAAAATTGGTATAAAAAAAAATTTCTCAGAATAAGCTTTCCAACGCCACGAAGAGCGCCTTGATCGAATATCAAATGAAGCCGGAATTGTGCCTGAAAGTCATTGCCCCTACGCGCGTGTTGAAGGCAAAAAACTTCCCACGTACGCTGTCGCAAGGGTTTTACGGTCGCCGGACGGTTCTCATCGAAGTAGAAAAAGTGAGGAGTCGCCACTTTAATTTTAAGGCAAATTAAAGAAAACCATTTGTAAAGATTAAAAATCACTTTAAAAACAGAGATTCTAGGTTCGGGATCTGTATACGGGTGGGGAAGGTGTTAGGCACCCCACCTTGTCCCTCAACAAGGGTAAGTAGATTTAATATTGTGCTCTTTATAAATTGAAAGTGATAATTTGGGGGTTAGAATGATGATGTTAATCCTTTGTATGGATAAAAGGAACGTTTGATATTTCACTATTACGGGTTGCCCAAGAACACGAGTACATAAGATAACCCTTTAGTGAATAGGTGTTGTGTAATAGGTATTTAGGGGGTTGATATGAATACTGAAGTTTAGATATTCTCAGGGAGAATTTTTGTCCTCTAAATATGAGTGCCTTGAGGAGGACTCTCCATCGAGCCTCAACCTAATATTCGGGATACTTTGGGAAGAACTCTCCTGCCGATCCCTTGGTGTATTAAGAATTTAATTTGAGAGCTCGAGTATGAACTCTTCCCCGATCTCTTAGTATATTTTAATTTGAAATTAAGCTAAGAGAATTCGAGTAAGGACTCTCTCCCGATCTCTTAATGTATTCTATTAAATTTTCAGCGGAGGATTTCGGGTAAGAACTCTCCCCTCAATTTCCATATATTTTGTTATGATTTTGGCTGAGAATTTGGGTAAGAACTCTCCCCCGATCTCTTAATAAATTGCGTTAAAATTTTGGCTAAGAATTCGAGTAAGAACTCTCCCCCGATCTCTTAATATATTGCGTTAAAAAAAAATTAGGCTGAGTTCGGGTAAGAATTCTCCCCTGATCTCTTAATATATTGCATTAAAAATTAGGCTAAGTTTGGGTAAGGACTCTCCTCTGATTTCTTAATATATTACGTTAAAATAAATTAGGCTGAGTTCGGGTAAGAACTCTCCCTCGATCTCTTAATATAATGCATTAAAAATTAGGCTGAGTTTGGGTAAGGACTCTCCCCCGATCTTTATATGTTTTGTTAGGATTTTGGCTGAGAATTTGGGTATGAACTCTCCCCTGATCTCTTAATATATTGCGTGAAAAATTAGGCTGAGTTTGGGTAAGAACTCTCCCCCAATCTCTATATGTTTTGTTAAGATTTTGGCTGAGAATTCGGGTAAGAACTCTTCCCTGATCTCTTAATACATTTATAAGAACAACATTTTATAAGAACTTCGAACTAGGGATTTAGGTAAAAGGTCTTTCTTGATCCCTTTTATATGGGAATGAAATACCGAAGACATGGGAAACCCTTGTATAAAGCTTTTCCTAGCCTATGGGGCTTTATAACTAGATGGCGGATGATAGGCCGAACTCCTTGCCGATCTTCTGCATGATCGCTTTATCAGAACTCTTTGGTTTGTGACATCCGATCTTTTTTTAGTCACTCGCTCGAGACTCGAACTTGTCTTAATTCCCGATCTATTTTCTTATCGTCTGGGCTCGTTCCAAGGCCGAATCTCATAACTTATTTATTTGACCTAATCTTGTTTCCAACCTATTTGACCTTTGCTACACCTATTTTCCTTTATTATTTTTTCCATTTATTCAGACCAAATATTCTCATGTTAAAGTACTCCTGCTTATATTCTTTAGAGTATTTATGAGTCACCAATGACTCAAACATCTACTCTCGAAAGGAATGAAAACAAGGTGACGATATATGGAATTTACGAATGAATAAAAAGAAGACAAAGGAAATAACTACGGGCTAAGATAACCTATTTTGAGATTTAGTGTAACTGGATATCTAAAAAACTTTAAAAGAAAACTTGAGAAAACAAACCAAGAATATTAAAAAAATTGACAGTTTAGACGCTTACCTGTGGAAAGTTGGGGAGACAGGCGAGCCGATTCCAGTATCCACAAATCTTAGAGAGGTGAAGGCGGACGGCCGAAGGACTTAAGCTTACCCGAGGTAATGGGAATAAAGTGGAATGAAGTTGAGCTCGGAGGGTAATACACATATACTAGAGTGGTGGGAATGAGGCAGAGTAAAGATGGGTTCACAGGGTAATGCACAGGTATTGAAAATGAAAATCACAGGATTTGGAGCTCTTTGAAATGAAATACTTCAGAAAACTAGTTTCTAAAGTTTCTCAAAACTTTGAGAGCTTCGAATGGCAATGCAGTAAGAGTTTAGAGTCTTTCCACGATAATCACCACCTCTTCCTTCTACAGTATTGCATGCTGGTATTTATAGGGAATGGGTGTTCAAAATGAAGGATCTGGCTCTTATCAGGGGGAGACGGAAGGCTTGGATTCAAAAGGACATAATCTGATGTTTGAGAATTAAAGAGAATCAAAATGGAGGGTCAAGATTCTGTTCAGAATATCTGTCCTTTCATCCCTTAATCCAACGGTCAAGGGTCTCGCCTTACGAAATGGATCCAAAGGCTAGGAATAAAAGGCGCCGAATCTGTCATCTGCTTTTGATCTGAGGGCTCCAGATCCATCCTTACTATTATAATCAACGGTGTAGATCGAGATGTATTAGGCTGCTTTAACCGTTTGGCTTCAGGCGGCTAGGAGGGCGTCCTTGCAAATGAGATGTGTGGTGAGGATTTGATCATGCCTGCAATGCATCTGATCATACCTGCAATGCTTTAGCTAACTCGGATCTGATAGTGAAGGGAGTTAATTAAAAGTTTTGACCGGAAGTTTTTTAACCCCTCTGTGTTCTTTGATCTCTATAGGTCATCCCCGTTTCTTCCGATCTTATTGTGACTAACCCATCTTAAGATTGTTATTCCAATCTCTATCTTCTTTTGCCTCCGGTCCTTTTTATTTCCTGATCTCACTATTTTCCAACCTCCTACTCAATTTGACCTGTATCGATCAAAGCAATAAATTCTTCTGTTACTGATGAGCCTGCTTCAAGTTTCGCAATAAATGCTAGGGCCCTATATATATGCAGCAATAGGAAATCACCTTCAAACTTCACTTTTTCCTTTTTCAGTTTATTTTTTATGCACTATTTCCCCAATTCTAGCTTTTTCGGCGATAATTCTAATTATGATGGCCATTTTCATCTTTTTTCAACTGTTTCCTCCGCCCCTTGCCTGAAAATTTATAACCTCGACGATCGAAGAGCCATGAGAACATCATCTAATGATAGTGAGAGAACTGAACTAATTTACCGATCAAGGTCGAAAGTGATGGCTGTGCCGATCTCGAATCGGTCTACCGATACGATCGGTAGACCGATCTCAGACAAGAGGACTGCTAATTTCAATCTTGATGTCAATGACCGCCTCTTGAAGTTTATTTGGCTCCCAACCATATCGGGCGTTCCGATTGCAGCTCAGTTCTGGTCAATGACATCAGTGATGACTCCGCTCAATATCATTAGAGTCATGGTAACCCTATTTGAGCTGCACATCTATCTAATATTTGTGGCTGGCTTTCTGATCAAGCACATCTTTTGATTCAGCCACAAGACTAGGCTTTGACATAGGCGTGCGACATTTTGAGTTCGGAAATATTCTTTGTTTGGTGGAATGTAGTGGAGGGATACTTGTAATTGCTGATCTTGAGAGATCGCCCAAATGATGTGATCTGATCTTTTGGAAATGAAATGAAATTTTATTTGAATATTTATTTTGTTTTATCATTGCATTATTTTCCAATCTCTTTTAATTGTGTCCAATTTAATCCTGCCAAATGAACTCATAAACTGATCTATTTTATCCGATCTCTTTTATGAGCTTCTGGAATCTTCTTGTAACGTGTCATGGAGGCGGCCCGGTCCCTCTAACCGATGCGTCACTTGGGACTTCATGAGCATTTAATGCTCAGACGGGTATAAATAGGGGAGAGGTTAGTCATTTGTTTTCTTATGTCATTTTCAGACCTTTCCCTAGTGATTTCAACACTCCCTTTCATTTTCTAAAGTTTTTAGGCACCGATTCACACTCTAGTAAGGGTTTTGATGTTTTCTCAGTTGGTTCTCACTTTTGTTTTCTGAAAATGAGCGGTACCGCCAGTCAGAGAGTTGCTAGTTCTTCCTCCTTTCATATCTCATGGACATCGGACGAAGTTGAGGTGATTAGGCTAAACAGGTGACCCAAACCTTCTACAACCTTTGTCTCAGCCCACGGTCAGGCGGTTAAGTAAAAACAAGCATCTACTTCAGGGAAAGAAAACTTACCCATGGATGAGTTGTCATCGGTCCTTAAGGAAACTGATCTGCAGTCCATTAGTTAAGAATACAACCTTCGGACTGACTCCTTGTAGCTCATCAGATGTCACGGCGATCTCTGAGCTGATCATTTCTTTGAAGAAAATGGCATGATCATGGTATATGAAGAACAACTGAAGGCCAGGCTTCAGTTCCCCCTGGATGAATTATTTAGAGCCTTTCTGAAGTTCCATCATGTATGCGTGCCCAAGTGGACTCGAACTCTTGGCAGACTCTGGTGGCTTTTAGAGGCTTATGCTGAGCTAAAAAGCTCGAGCCTACAGCAAAGGTTTTCACTGAGTTGCATAGGCTCACTCGGTAAAAGGACGACGAGTATTAATTTTTCCAAGCCAAGCCACACTGTAGGCTTTTTACCGATCTCCCTTCTTCGTTGAAGAATTGGAAGAATTGATTCTTCATATTAAGGAGTAAGATCCCAAATGGCTTTGAGGGTATCCCACGCAGTTGGCAGTACCTGGTCCCTTTAGTTCCAAAGAAGATCGCCCTAAATAGAGACGAGGACGTTATGGTAAAAGAATTGAAGGATCAGGTGGCTACTTACAAGTATTAATGTTTAGATGCACTTATAGCTGAACTGAAGTGGTGGCTAATGTAGATGATCACCCATAAGGATTATGAGCTGTAGCTCTCTGACCTTGGACCCGAGATTGGTACAACTTAAATCTTTAGCCTCCTGACTTAGGTGATCTCACTAACTTGTTTTCTGTACAGGTATGGCTAGAGGCGAGGGCGCGAAGGAGAGCCGTAAGTGAAAAAGGGAGGTCACTCTAAAAGTGTAAGAAATGAAGATTACTGCTGTATCCCAGATGCCAGGGCGAGACTCGATAGAAGTGCTGGGCTCTTCGTCTCGACCTTTAGGACAGTTGACCCCAGAGATAGAGATCGCTCCTTCCCCTCCTTGACAAGATAAACCACCGCCTCTGCTAGTTTCTTCAAGTGTAGAAGGAGGGTCTTCCCAACCTGCTGTGAGGACCCTCTCTCGTGGTGCCCAGGTCCTCATCCATTCGCTAGAGAAGAATCGCTCAGTTCGGGAGAATCTTGGCCTGGCCAAGGTTTTAGGTGCCACCATCTGCTTTCAGGACGATCGGAATAGGCTGAATCAGGATAGCATTGATGACCTTTTAGCTCAAATGATGAGCTTGAGCATAGAAAGCCTTGTGAATTAATATTTAATCAGAGAAAAGGCTCATTTCTTGAGACAAAAATTCTGAAGGAGGTCTAGGACACTACTTCCGCCAAAACCCAACTTTCGTCTACTCAGGACTACATCGCTGAGATCGAGGGTCAGAAGAAATCTTATGAGGATATGATAGTTGAACTAGAGCGCAAACTCAAAGAAGCTCGGGCCTGCCAAACTGTCGATGTCACTCGCCTTACTGAGGAGATCAAAATGAAAGAAGAAGAGGCTGTAGCGAGGGAAGCTGGTGCTTATGTGAATGCTCATGGCGATCTTCTGGCCGAGCTTGTAAGGCACTATCCTGAGGAAGACTTCTTCTGGATGGTGGATCTTGTCCCTAGAGGTGAAGAGGAGAGCGAAGAGGAGCTTGAGAGAGAGAGAGAGAGGATGATAGAACTGATAATGTATGCGGAGAGCAGGTTAGGGGAGACCCTCCTGTCAAATGACTTGTACATTTTTATTTTGAAATGAATTGAAGTATTTTATGTTCAATTTCTTGATAAGATCGGAAAGCATCCAAACCAAATTGTCTGAGTACTTAATTGATCGAATGCAGTTAAACATTAAACCTGAGAGCGACTATTAATTAAAAGATATCAAATTACTCCAAGAGATCGGAAAAGCATTATACGCGAACATGAGATCAGACGGAGCCATGACCAAATATAAAATGGAACTTTAGAATATTAGAATTGCAAAGATTTGACATTAACTTGAACTTTTAAGGTCGGAACCATTATTAGACCGGATAAAAACCTTAACTTCATTTGAGGAATATTTGAGCAATTCAAGCGAAAAGTCCGATCACAATGTTAGTCAAATGGAATTTTGCGGTATTTGTACATAGAGAGATCAGAGAACAATAGTGGGTAAGATTGGATGGTCCGGAGATCCAATATTGACTCGAACTCATCGGGTAAAGACCAAGGGATCGAAAAGTAATATAACTTGAGCGTGAGATCGATTTGTTCTAGAGACGAACCCTTGGTAAGTTCGAAAAAGCTACCTGTGATCGGGACATTGGTCGTGCCCGGGTAATAAGGTTTTAATTTTAAAAGAACCTTGCGTTCGAAGGTCGGCCAAAATATGGTGTTTATAGCTAGCCCTTTTTACATAATTTCTATTAAGGAGAATGAAATTCTCTTGTATAGGAATCATGTAAGGATTCAGAACCATATTTTAGGCGGTTGGGATATTAGAACCAAAGGTAGATAAGAAATTAAATGACGAAAATTAAAATCAACTTGGGTCTTGAACCCGGAGGTTGATGGCAGGAAAATAAATGCTGAAAGTTAAAATCAACTTGTATCTTAAACTCTGAGGTTGATGATAGGAAATTAAATGCTGAAATTAAAATTAACTTGAATCTTGAATCCAGAGGTTGATAACAGGAAAATTAAATGCTGAAAATTAAAATAAACTTGGATCTTGAACTCAGAGGTTGAAGGCAATGAAATTAAAATGCTGAAAATTAAAGTCAACTTAGATCTTGAACCCAGAGATTGATGACAGGAAATTAAATGCTGAAATTAAAATCAACTTGGATCTTAAACTCAGAGGTTGATGACAGGAAATTAAATGCTGAAATTAAAATCATCTTGGATCTTGAACCTAAAGATTGATAACAAGAAATTAAATGCTGAAAATTAAAATCAACTTGGATCTTGAATCCAGAGGTTGATAAGAGGAAAATAAATGCTGAAAGTTAAAATCAACTTGGATCTTGAATCCAGAGGTTGATAGCAGGAAAATAAGTGCTTAAAGTTAAAATCAACTTGGATCTTAAACTCAGATGTTGATGACAGGAAATTAAATGCTGAAATTAAAATAAAATTGGATCTTGAATCTAGAGGTTGATAACAGGAAAATTAAATGCTGAAAATTAAAATCAACTTGGATCTTGAACCTAGAGGTTGAAGGCAATGAAATTAAAATGTTGAAAAATTAAAATCAATTTGGATCTTGAACCCAGAGGTTGATGACAGGAAATTAAATGTTGACATTAAAATCAACTTGAATCTTGAACCCAGAGGTTGATGACAGGAAATTAAATGCTGAAATTAAAATCAACTTGGATCTTGAATTCAGAAGTTGATAACAGGAAAATAAATGCTGAAAATTAAAATCAACTTAGATCTTGAATCTAGAGGTTGATGACTGGAAATTAAATGCTGAAATTAAAATAAACTTGGATCTTGAATCCAGAGGTTGAAAATAGGAAAATTAAATGCTAAAAATTAAAATCAACTTGGATCTTGAACACAGAAGTTGATGACAGAAAATTAAATATTGAAATTAAAATCAATTTAATTCTCGAATCCTTACTTGGATCTTCATGCCGTTGTGACTTATTACCTCTTCTGGTCTCAGGCTGTAACACCCCTATTTGCATAGCCTGGTCTATTTTACTATTCCGGTGATCAGTGTTAGTCTGAATAACTGAGGGGATTAGAACCATACTTAAGACAACTAGATAAGCTTTGAACACAAATAATTAGTAATTGCCAATTAGTTAAGTATAAATAAGAAAAACAGAACATAAGAAGTTAAATGAGCCGAGAGTCACAGCGATGGGTGACCTTTTCGGGAAGGATTACGAAGTTGATTTAAACTCAAATTTCGAACCGCAAAATGTGACGCTACGGTCCTGAGGACTATTGTGAACATAGTGGAAAAGAGAAATCATGAAAAAGAATTGTTAAGCCAGTCAAATAATTAGGTCAGCGAACCGGAAGAAATATTGAATTATTTGCAAACTGGGTTTAACCGGCTAGGGGCAATTTGGTCAATTGACCCCGAGAGCTGACCCCTGACCTAATTGTTAAATAAAATCAGAGAAAAAAAATTTTGGAATCGGAAATTAAATTAAAGAACTAATGGAAAAATAAATAGAAAAATAAAAGGAAAATGAAAAAGGTGAAAGAGATGACATCATGCATGACATCATGCATGATGCCATAAATATTATAATTAAAAATTTATTTAATTTAATTTGTGGTGTTCCTAATACACATAAAAGAAAAGAAAAAAAAATAAAATTCATTTATCTTCATCTTGTTGCCGTCCCTCTCCCTTAGCTCTCTCTCTCTCTCTCTCATTTTTCTTTCTTGAAACCACCATGGGAGCTCACCTCAAGCTCTCATAAACCCTAAATTCAGCCACAAATTCCCTAACCCTCTTAAGCAAACCTTGCAAGTAGACCTTGATATGAAGCTTGGATGCCATTAAAACCAAGAAATTGAGGAGAATTGAAGATTAAAATTCTGCACTAAGGTTAGTGATCCAACTTGAATTTTTTTGGTTTGATTCTAGTTTTTGTGATTGAATGAACTTGGAAATAAATTTTAAATGAAAAGAAAATTTTTGTTGAGGGACCATATGTGAATTCGGCCAGCTTGATAGGGTGTTGGATTTGATAGTGTTTAGTTAAACTAAACATGAATTAGAGCTTAAATAAGGTTGAATATGTGATTAGTGTAATGATTTGATTAAGGAATTAATCAATGGCATGAACTAGGGTTTTGGCATCTAGGGTTTTGGAGGAAAAAATGTGGGAATGTGTTAAATGGTGTGTTGGACTTGGTTTGAGGTGAGAAATGGTCATTTATGACCAATTGGAGTATGTTAGAAGTGTTGGAACCAATTGCAAATTCGGATTGTTTAGGGTCATGCTGCAGACAGTAGGACCAAGGTCCCTTTGAGGGACCAAAACTAAAAATTTACAAGTCCAATTGGTATGAGACCAATTGGGAATGAAAATAGACACAAAATGGAACATTTTTCATCTGGGAATCATGCCCAAAAAGTGACCAAAACATAGTAAACAAATTGACCAAATCCGAATTAGGCAATCTGACCTGTACAAAAATGACCAAATGAATAGTGTTTGTTCATTTGGCCATAACTTGGGCTAGGTAGGTCTAAATGACCTGAAATTTTACCAGTGGAAAGTTGAGATGTAGACCTAAAACTTTCATGAAGAATACAAACCCAAATTTTGCCCTTAACCAAGTCATTTGGCCACCCAAATTTGGTGACCTAAACCTGTCAGAACCAGAATTTGCCCAGAAAATCTAGGTAAGTCCAATCCGGCAGCCATGATTCAAATGGCTATACTTTGAGCTACAAAACTCCAAATAGAGTGATTCAAAAAGGAGAATAAAGTTAAGATAATAAGGAACAATTTCTATGAAGAAAACTTAGTCCAATTCTAATAGCAAAATGACCAATGGAACAGTACAACCTAAGATACCAAAATTGAAAATTTGCAATTTTACCTAAAAAACCTAAGTTTTGAGAAAACAACCAAAACCAACAAAATTGGTGACCAAAATGTGGTATGTGGATGAAGTTGGAGTTCCCATACTTATTAAGCCTTAGAAAGTCAATAAATTGACTTAAATAGTATCATAAATAGTAACCTCAACATGAAATTTGCAAGAATGTAAGTTTAAACATTAGAATTAGTTATTGGAATTGTTATGAAGTAAAGATACAGTGACATCCCTTACTTGACAACAGTGTAGCCGAGCAAGATATGCCACACAGTATACCGGAACACCCTATTTTATTCCAATCATTTTTATTCATCCTGAATTATATTTTTTTTTTCATAGTTATGAAGCACAATTTGTGAAATATAATTCATTTAAGTTATTTATTGAAATTATAAATTTATATGAGGTTTCGCAAATTTTATAGAAAATTCGACAGAGTGCCGGCTAAAAATGGAGAAAACAGTTATTCGGAACCTATGAAAAACACTTCCAAAATTTTCAATCAATCCCAAACTCCATTTCATCAACAACATCTCAATATTTTTCAACAATAGCAATCATCTCAAGTTCTCAACATTAATCCACAATTTGATTTAAATTCAAAATTAACTAAAATTTCTTGATGTTATTCTCAAATTATATTAATTAACAAAATCTTTACAACATATGTACATCAACATATCATTACATAAGTTTACATGAGTTCATAGTTCATAAATCTCAAACTACTACCTATTACAAAAAGCAAAAAATATAATTTCAAAAGGGACCTAAAGGTTTTACCACTGATGCACTGTAGAAGAGATGTGACTCTAACTCTAAGCAGATCTGTGTCCTCACCTAGTCTGTGGTCTACTAGGCTCTCGGTTGGTCTCTCCAAAACCTACGCATGGCAAAAAGCAACGCGCTAGGCAATAATGCTTAGTGGTGCCAATAATAAAATAAAAAGAAATAACAGAAAGCAAATATGCAGTGCATGTTCTGATGTCTTATGCAAACAATGTTTCAATAATTATTTGTAGTCATATTTATTTTGTACTTGTTATATTCATTATTTTATTAAATTTATCCACTTTCTTTTTTTGTTTGCCCAAGTAACCTATACTGGATTACTGGACTAGATAAACGGGTAAACCGGCACTGGGTATCAAATACCTCGGGCCGTCACACCATCGGTCACATATGTGTCTCTCGGTGTTCAACAGAACAACTAATAAGCTGTAATAACATTAGGCACAAGGCCAAGTCTCAACACAATGTCAGAATGGCTAAAACCCATGAAATCATAGAATGGCATATGCCATATGCAGTACTACTAATTGAACCCTATTGGCATGCGAACCTATCCAAACCAATCTTGCTAGGTGTACTAGGGCATGTTGCACTTTTAAACTTTACAATTCTTGAAATTTAAGTTTAGGTGTTACTATTCATTTCATTGGTCAACTAAAATGTAACACCCCTAAGTTCGGTAGTGCGTTCTACTGTTCCGGTGACCAGTGTTGTCCGGACAGCTAGGATGCCTAGAACTACACTTTGTTATGAGTGAGGAGACATAAAATAATGAAATACAAGAAAAGAAAATACAAGAAAAACAAAGGAAAAATAATAGCAAAGAAATGTAAACAAGTTAAGCGAGCCGAGAACCCTAGCGATGGGTGACCGCACCGGGAAGTCACGGCGTGGACCGTTGACTGGCCCTGAACTGCGGAGAACCCTGGAAAATATTTATAGGACTTAAAGAGACATCAATTGAAGTATAAATATCATTAGAAATATCAAAAAAAATAAAATAATTAGTACAAAGAAAAGTGAGAAATCGAAAAACGGACAAAATCCGGTGTTACCGAAAAATCGGGAATGCAACCCGAACAGGGGCATTATGGTCATTTGACATCCCGAATTGTCTTTTGACCTAAATATCCATTAAAACTAAATAATATTACACTTGGAAAATATAATGAACAATTAATTTGGTGGTACCTAAAGTAAATAGCAAAAATTAAGAGTTTGATGTGGAATAAATGGGAGTTAAACTTATAATATGATTAAATTGAGTGAGTGGGCCACTATTGAATAAATTAAGAACAAAAAGGGGCAGGTATACACCTAATATACAATCTGTAAATTCATTTTCTCTAAGTTCTTCATCCATGCCGAAATGGGAGAGGTGACATCCTCCATTGCCGTTTTGCATGAAGCTCCCTTAACCTCCTCATTTCATTTCCAACCACTTAGGTTTCTTCATTAAAGATTACCTCCACATCAAAAGGAAGATTTTGATACCAAAATTAAGAAGTTTAGTGAAGGTTTAACAAGTCCCAACCATAGGTAAGTTTGTATTTTTGAACATTGCTTTGTTAAACTTTATATACATGTTATGGGTGTGTGCTTTGTGAAGAAAATTTTCAAGTTTGAGGAGTTCTTGATATATCCATTTTTGGACAGCCATGGAGTTGTATGTTTAATGAAATATTCTTACCTATGTTTGATGAGAATTCATGTTGAATAGGGTGAATTGATGTCCTAGTAAGTTATTTCCATATGTAATGGTGATTATGCATTTGAAATTGAAGTTGAGGAAAGTATGTGAAACTTTGGCATTGTGGAACAATTCGGCAGCCTTAGGACTCTTTGATGAATGTATGAATTCATGAAGATATTGGCAGAATTATGACATTGAGGATTGATGGATATGTATATAAATTAGTAGTGGAAATTGTATGAAATGATGAGTAGTGTTATGTGTATTTATGGTTGTAATTGGACTTTATGAATTAGAGTTTTATTTGGTGTATTGAGGATGTTTGTATTCTGGCCAAAATGACTTTAAAGTGAAGTGGTATATGGTTTGGTAATGTACCAAATCAGAATTGGTAAGGGAAGTGGACTTAGAGTAAGGTAAATGTGTAATTGATACATGTTTAT
Source organism: Hevea brasiliensis (assembly GCF_030052815.1). Taxonomy (NCBI): domain Eukaryota; kingdom Viridiplantae; phylum Streptophyta; class Magnoliopsida; order Malpighiales; family Euphorbiaceae; genus Hevea; species Hevea brasiliensis. The sequence goes on along the minus strand of NC_079494.1, from coordinate 87,928,696 downwards.
GCAATGTAATTAAGGACAGCCTACATTTTAGCCCATAACTTTAAATGTGTAACTCCAATTGGTATGAGACCAATTAGAGGTGAAACTAGGCACAAAATGTGCCAACTTTCATTGAGAAAGCATACCAAAATTCTGCTTGCAAAGTAGCATGAAAAATGACCAATTCGGATTAAGTACAAGTGAGACCTGAAAATTGACCAATTGGGCAGCAGTTAGTTTTTAGGCCATAACTCACTCAAAACAGGTCCAATTGACCTGAAATTTTAACCATGAATAGTTAACACCCATACCTACAAGTCTCATGAAGACACCAAAGCCCAGAAATGACCATAAGCAAGTCAAACAGCTTGCACAAGTTCGGGTCCAAAAACTGGCCGAACCAAAGTTGACCAAAATTGACCTAAATTAACCAAATTTGATACCATTTGACCAGCAATAGTAAAATGACCATAACTTGGTCTACATAACTCAGAATGACCTAAAATTTTGCCCCGCGTTCTGTAAGACATAGATCTATAAGTTTGTAGTTTTGACCGAAACCTGAAAACCGAGGGAATTAGGTCGTCCGGCTAGGTCAAACTAGTATCCCGGAATCTAGCAAGTTGCAATAAAATGCACTAGACAAGGAAATGAAATTGGTAACATGTACCAATCCCAAAAGACTATCGAATGTGACATATTAGTGATACTAAAACCTAATTTACCTAGAACACATCGAGGGTCGGTATATTAGGTGATTAAGCAAATAATAGCTTTCAGTGAATTACTTATCGAACATTATCGTTAGAGACAATTTAATTTAGTACTGAAACACTTCGAATTGTGTTTTTCAGTTACCAAAAACTCAGGATAAGGGAAGGAAACACTGAGTCCAGACCAGGAGACAATTATCAGAGGTTTGTGCACAACAACTATTTCATTTGAATTTTTCAATTGAAATGAATTATGACTATTTGTACATTATTGTTTTAAATTGTGGAAATGTGTTTGAATGGATATTTATTGCTTGAAAAGCATTGTAAATGATTTGAAACTGTGAGAAATTATTTGAATGATATTGATGGATACTTATTGATTGAAAAGTATTGGAAATGGTTTGAAACCACAGCTATCATGTATATTGATTGTATTCCTCGCTAGCTTGTCTAGTGGGACGAATTGAATTCCCTCTCTGGCTGAAGTGTTGAGGTGTGTGCCTGTTGAGGACAAATTGGATGAGTACTCATATTTTTGCTAGCTAGCTATGTTATTCCTCATTAGTCATCGACTTTTGGGACGAATTGAATACCTCATTAGCCATCGGCTTTTGGGACGAATTGAACTTTGGAACATGATTAAGCTGTGTGTGATTTATTGATATGTATTGTGAGATTGTGAAATGAATTTAAACTCTTATTGACATATACTGTCTCTTGAATTCAACCATGATCTGACTTATTGAAATTTATTGTGATATTGAGAAATGGAGTTTAAATTCTTGTTGACAATCACTGTCTTAAAATTAACTATGGTTTTAAGTATCCACTATTTATATGATTTATGAATTGTGATTTAAATTGTATTTGGTTAATGTTGTGCACCACTGAGATATTGTCTCAGCGATAGCTTTTTATTGCTGTCGCAGGTAGACAGACAGACAGGGCAGCAGACTAGGCTGCTAGTACCTCCAGTGAGAGATTACCGGGTATAATGAGTATATCAACATTTTGCATTTTGTACTGTAATGTATGACCACTGTATGTACATATTGTTTTTGGTTTTGAGCAGTTGTAAATTCAAATTGTACATTGAAGTTGTAAAATAATTATGAGTTATTTTGGCTTGTAAAAATTGTATTATATTTCTTTTATCTCAGTCTTTGAAAATCACTATGGATTTGAGTTGAGAAATATGTTGTGTTGAGAAATATGTTGGAGTTGAGATTTGGAAAAATATTGAAGTGCTTTTTATAGGTTTTCTGAAGAACTGTTTTATCCAAAATACAGATGGCACTCTGCCAAAAATTTTACAGAAATTCCAAATAATTCAAATATGTTAGTTCTATTACTTCAATTCAAAAAGGTTTTTAATACCTATAAATAGTGCTCACCACTGTAAAAGAAGTAAGAAAAGTTTTTAAAATCCCTTGTAGTGTATTTAATGGGTTATCAGTAGACGGAGTTGGTAATTCATTAGGTATACTACGGGATCATGTCATGCCTTACAGAGGGGTAGGGTGTGACATAAAATGTTGACTTTTGCATAGACAATATTTACATTGGTTCTAATACTCTCAACATACCACATTTTGCATTCTAAAGTTGTTGGTATTGGTTGCCAATACCATTTTTAAGCTTAGTGTTAATTATTCACAATTTTTAGATTTCAAGCCTTATGTTTACTGTTCCATTGGTCATTTGTACAGTAGGAATTTGGCAAAGTTGTCTTCATGAAAGTTGTTCCTTATTTTGTCTAGTTACATTTCATTTTTCGAATCACTCCATTTGGAGTCTTGTAGCCTAAGTTATGGCCTAAAAACCATAACTGGTTGGATTGGGCAGAATCCAAAATTCTGGGCAAAACTGGTTCTGCCAAATTTGGTAACCTAAGTTTGGTTAGCAATTTGACTAGGTTATGATCAGAATTTGGATTTGTATTCTTCATAAAAGTTGTAGGTATATGTCTCAGCTTTATGCTGGTAAAATTTTAGGTCAATTGGACCTTTCTACACTGATTTATCACTAAATGAATAAATACTATTCATTTGGTCATTTTGCCAGGCAGAATGCAAGTCACCCAGATTAGGGCAATTTTTAGGCCAACTTGGTTTGGTTTTCTGGGCAGGGTTTCATCACCAAAGTTGTGTTATTATGTGTCTAGTTTCATGTCCAATTGGCCTTATACCAATTGAACTTCTACAACTCCATTTATAGCTACACAAACCTGTTGGACTCATGCTCAGTCCTGCAGGTCAGCCAAGGCAGCTCACCCATACACAATTGCCAAGCCTCAACTCACTTCATTTCCTCATCATACACATTCCAATGGTCACTAATTGACCATTACAAGGTTAGTGAACCATCACATGAGCAAACCCTAAAATTGTTTAAGTGTCCAATTTTTTTTCATGTTCATACATGCATAAATCTTGCATTTCACCTACTTAACTATGTTCAATCACCCATCCACTATCAAAGGCTGCTCATAACAATTTTGCTATCAAGCAAAATCATCAAACCCTAACTAACCCTAGCTACTGAAATTTGTAAGGTGCACATACACATATTTTTGTGTTATTTTCTTATAATTCCTACACCATTCATGCCATTGAACATGAATTAAAGCAAAAGGAATAAGAATTGGACACTAACCTTGAATGGAGCAGAATTTCAAGCTACCCAAACTTCTTTTTTTCTTCCTCTTTTGGCTGCCTAGAGGTTGTTCAAGTTGCTAGGTTAATTTTTTATGAAGCTAGGTTAGGGTTTCAAGTGAAATTTGGTGAGCTAATGAAGCTTTGGGGTGTTTTTAATGGAGGTTTGGGTGGGAGGAAAGGGAAACGGCTGTTTGGAGAAGGAGATGGCTGCTGACTTTGATTTAATTTTTTTGTTGTAATCTTTTCCCTTTTTATTAGTTAAATTAAATGTTTGTTAAATGTGATTGGTGGAATTTGCTAATGACATCATAATGATGTCATAATGGGCCTTTTATCTCATTTCCTATTCTTTTCTTCTCTACTTATTTTCAATTTAATTTTTTGGCAATATTTGTTCACATTTTGTGTCACAATAATTATTTACTTAACTGGACAAGTCAGCCAAAAATCACCTCTGAAGGCAAAATGACCAAAATGCCCTCCATTTGGCTTAACAGACCAAAATTGTCTGTACCGATTGAAAATTTTTTCTAAGCATTTTCTTGGCATTCTAATGCCATAGGAACCTCAATGACCCTTCTCTAGAGTCACAAAAATTATTTTATGAATTTTCTCCAGGGCCTAGAGCTCCTAGTTGCGAGAACCGCAACTTCCCACTAGGTTACCCATCGCTAGGGCACTGGCTCATTTAACTTGATTGTATTTTATTTCTAAAATTTTTTTCTAAATTCTTCTTGTTAATATTTGAGTTAATTATGGTTCCTCACTTTAATTTAAATATTTTTCCGGACGTTCTAACTGTCCGGACCGACATTAGTCACCGGAACAGTAAAATATACGGAGTTGCTACAGGAAGGATGTTACAGATACTGAAACACTATAAATTTTGTGTTTCAACTGAAAAAGACTCGAAAATTCTGAGAGACCGAGTCAAGGCCTAGAGGCGACTCACGTCATGTTTGTGCACAATAAACCCTATTTTAGCATTTTATCCTTAAAAAATTGATTTAGTACGCATTATGAGTTTAAGAACTTTTGTATTGCCACTTTGTGATGAAATTGTAACTTTGGAAATTGATTTGATTTTTGTATGCAATATTTGAATAAAATGTTTGAAATGGATTTCTGATTCACACTTAGCATGACAGTGCTTTATTATTCCTCCTCCATTTATGAGGTTGAGATCGATTATTTTCCTCCCTCTCTGGTTTACCAGTTGAGGTTGTAGATCGGATGAGTACTCATTAGCTAGCTAGCCACCCCCTTCACTGATTTTGATTAGTAGGATTGTAGATTGCTTTGTCGTGGTGTAAAACACGACATTGATCGAAAATTTTGTGTCATGGCTTAAGTTGTGTATGAATTGGCAACATTGTGTTTATTGAATTATTTGACCAAAATTGTGCTATAAAGAGTTTTGATAAATTGTGAAATGTGATTATGAAATATCCAAATTGTGAATTTGCCAAGGAATGTTTTATGTACTGCATTTTAATTTTTATTGTGCACCACTGAGTATTTTTATACTCAGCGATAGCTTATTTTGCTGTCGCAGATAATGGCAAGGAGAAAACAGCAGAGTGAGCTGCTACTGAGATAGTGGACTTCACTGATCCTTTTTGTACGGGTATTTATTTATACCCTTGTAATTATTTAATGTAAACATTGTAGTGTTCTATGTATCAATATAAAGTTGAGCAGTTATATAATAAATTGTAATAATGTTATTTTGGATTTTCTTTTTATGAATCTCGTACTATATGTATTGTGAAAGAAGTTATGAAATATTTTAAGTTGATAAATTTTGGTTGAATTATGGAATGAATTGAATTGTGTTGACTTGAGATTATTTGGAGGTTGGGAGTTATGGAAAATTTATTGGAAGTGTTTTTCTCAGGTATTTGAAGAATTGTTTTCTCAAAATACAGATGGCACTCTGCCGAAATTTTTATAAAATTTGCGGAAAAATAAAAATAGACAAAAATTTTTACTAGTTTTTAAGCTTTGAATAAATGATTTTAATTCCTACCAAAATGCTCACCACTTCTAAAATGTAAGAGAATGGTTTTAAAATCCCTTGTAGTATACCTAATGAGTTATCGGTAGGTGAAGTTCGATAGTTCATTAGGTATTCTATGGGATCATGTTATGCCTTACGGAGGGGTAAGGTGTGACATGTTTTAGTGGTATCAGAGCATAGTTTTGCAATAAATTTTGACTATGTATGTGAATATTTCTTTGATAAGTATAACTGCTCAAGTGTCTTTAATTGATACATATAACATATTTACATCATGAATATGCACTAACGGAGGTCAACCTCATTGTGTTTGATCTCAGGAAGTAGAAATTTTTAAGAAATAGAATGGAAGATGGAGATCATTCCGTGGAACAATCTGTTGAAGCTGAGGTTTAAGGAGAAGCCCCAGCACTCCAGAACGTGAGTGGGTCAGCCACTCCAGCTCCTACTCTAGCACCGCAGTTTCCTGCTCAGTTTGCACAGCAGATGGCTGCGTTTTTCCAACAAATGGCGGGAAATGTGCCACCTCAAGCTCAGATGCAAGCACCTACAGCATAACCACAGCCCTGGACTATGCAATATGAAAAATTGATGAAATTTGGGGCCACTGAGTTTAAGGGCACTGTGGATCCACTAGAGGCAGAACAGTGGTTAGAGTAAATGGAACAGGTTTTCAGAAAGCTACAGTGTGCAGAAGAGCTAAAGTTCGAGTACTCTGTTTCTCTGTTGCAAGGGGATGCATATGAATGGTGGAAGACCATCCCCCATAGCCTGGTTGAGCCACCTGTGTTGACCTAGTCAGACTTTTTGAGGGAGTTTCAATAGAAGTGGGTTCCCGATGCTTATGTGGATATGAAGTTACAGGAATTCCTGAGTTTGAAACAAGGGGATATAGAAATAGCAGAGTATGAATGGGACTTTTCAAGGCTAAGCCACTATGCTGGAAGCTTAGTCTCCATCCCTAGAGAAAGATGTAAGAGGTTTGAGTCGGGGTTAAGGTCAAATCTGAGGATGCAAGTTATGGGATTCAGAAACCAGAATTTCTCCGAGCTGATTTCACAAGCCCCGGAACTGGAAAGGATAGAATCAAAAGGGGCAGTGAAGAATGGTACACAAGAGAAAGAGAAGACTGAAAGACTACTGGTCAAGCACCTGAAAGTGGTTCAGGGAAGAGGAAACAGTTTGGATGATCTAGCTCTTGCAGATCAGGCAGAGGCAGATTCTCTGACCAAAGAACACCCCGATCTGGTCAGCAGACCCAACAAGCTTCTCGAGGATCTTTATCAGTCCGGCAGTGTGAAACCTGTGGTAGAACACACGGTGGGGTGTGTTTCAAGGCCATAGGTGCATGCTATAACTATGGAGGAAGCAAACATTTTGCTAAGGATTGTTTTAGTCCGCGCTGATCTGGACCTTCTGCTACATCTAAAGGGTCAGCACAAGTCTCTACACCTAGAGGGTCACAACCAGCTGGTAGAGGTAGAGGTAGAGGTAGAGGTTGGGGTCCTGGTAACACTCCTGGAAGTCAAAGCACTATTAACCAGCCAGTATGTAACACCCTCCCGGTAGCAACTCCGCATAGTCTACTGTTCCGGTGACCGGTGTCGATCCGGACAGCTAGACCTTCTGGGAAAAATATTTAAACTAAAGTCAGGAATCATAATTAACTCAAATATTAATAAGAAAAATTTAGTAAAAATGTTAGAAATAAAATACAACCAAGTTAAATGAGCCGGTGCCCAAGCGATGGGTAACCAGAGGGAAGTTGCGGTTCTCGCAACGAGGAGCCCTAGACCCGGGGGAAAAATTATAAAATAATTTTTGGGACTCCAGAGAAGGGTCATTAAGGTTCCTATGGCATTAGAATGCCAAGAAAATACCTAGAAAATTTTTTCAATCGGTATAGACAATTTTGACCCGTTAAGCCAAACGGAGGGCATTTTGGTCATTTCGCCTTCAGAGGTGATTTTTGGCCGACTTGTCCAGTTAAGTAAATAATTATAATGATCTAAAATATAAATAAATATTGTTAAAAATTGAATTGAAAATGAGTAGAGAAAAGAAGAAAAGAAAATGAAGGAAAATGCTTAATTATGACATAAGGTGATGTCATTTAAAAGCATCCACCAATGACAATTAAACAACCAATTTACTAACTAATAAAAAGAGATAAACAAGGCCAAAGGAATTAAAATACCAGCTGCCTTCTTCTTCTTCAAAACGTTTTAAACCTCTCCCTCTTCTCCCTCCATTGATGCACTCACCCAAGCTCCAAAACCTAGCCAATTACACCATAAAACCCCTATATGCCTTCATAAAACTTGGTCCTCACACCTAGAGCAAGCTTTGGACAGAAAAAAGAAAAGAAGAAAGTGAAGTTTTGAAGTCTTAGAAGTGGCTCCATTCAAGGTTAGTGCACATATGTATTTAAAACACATTAATTCCATGTTAGAGATGTGTAATAGGTAAGAAATTGTGGAATAAATGAACCAAACCCATGTGTATGAATGCCATGAATTTCGGCAGCCATATTGAAGGAATAGAAATGAGGGTTTTGTTGGACTTAGAGTGGATTAGAAATGATGTTTAAGATACATATACACAAGGATAATAAATTGGTATGCTAACTAAGGCATCTTGTAGAAAACATAAGGTGAAGCTAGGGTTTTGGGGGAGTGAAAATTGATTTGGCTTATGAAATTGTTAGAGCACATTTTAATGGTCAATTAGTGACCATTTTAGGTAAGTTGACCATATTATGGACTGAAAAATAGGATTGCAAAGTGAAGTTGTAGGCTGCCCTAGGACAGCAGCAGAGGGACTAAAAATTCAGTCCACTTGCACTGCCATAACTTGGGCTGTGTTGGTCCAATTGGTGTTTGGCCAATTGGACATGAAACTAGGCTTATAATGGCACATTTTTGCTGAAGAAACCATGCCCAAAAGACCAAAGCAAGAGGACCAAAACTTGGCCCCAATCCGGATACCCCGCAAACAGCCCCTGCAGAAATGACCAAATGAACAGTAACTATTCATTTGGCCATAACTCACTGTAGATATGGTTAATTAACCTGAAATTTTTACAGCAACAAGTTAAGACATAGAAAAACAACTTTCATGAAGAAACCTACCCCAAATTATGACCAGAACCTAATCAAATCATTGAGCAAAGTGAAGTTTACTGTACTGAGATTTCCAGAATTTTCATTTGAGCAGCAATGTTTGGAGGACTATAACTCTCTCTAGAAAACTCGGATTTAGGCGATTCTTGAACCGATGGAAACCTAAGGCATAGTAGAACATTTAATATGAAGAAAGTTAGACCAAATTATGAACTTAATTTGATCAAATTACTGACCAAATTTGGACCAAAAATCTGCCAGACCCAAAATCTCAGCATGAACAGTACCCGTGAAACTTATTTTGGCCATAACTTGAGCTACAAAACTCCGATTGAGGTGATCCAAAAATGAGAATACACTTAAGACAATAAGGAACATATTCTATGAAGGAAGATTTGTCAAATTCCAATAGTAGACCGACCAATGGAACAGTGCAACCTCGGAGCACCAAAACTGAAAATTGGCAATTTTGCCAAAATGACCAAAGCTTTGAGAAAGTGACCAAAACCAACAAGTTTTAAATGAAAAATGTAGTATGTTTGAAGTGCCAAAGTCAATGTACATATTTTCTATGCAAAAGTCAACATTTTAGTTGACTAATGAAGTGAATAGTGATATGAAAACTTGAAATAAGCTTGGAAATGGATTTGGTAATTGATTCCAACAAGTTTTGAATACAACATGTGGTATGTTGGGAGTACTAAAACCAATGTACCTATTGTTTATGCAAAAGTCAACATTTTAGTTGACTAATGAAATGAATAGTGACATGAAAACTTGAAATTCAAAAATTGTGAAACTTAAAAATGCAAAATGCCCTAGTAGGCCTAATGTGATTGGTTTGGATAGTTTGGCATGCCAATAGGGTATTGTTTTAGCAGTACTGCGAAAGGAAAGGCTTTATGCCTGTATTCATGGCTTTATGCCTGTATTCATGGCTTTATGCCCGCATTCATGGCTTTTATGCCTGTATTCATGGCTTTTATGCCGATTATGTGATATCATGGCTTTTTAGCCATACTGACTGCATACGTGGTTGACGTTCTGCGTCCCATGGTATGACGGCCCGAGGCACCGTGGTGTCCAGTGCCAACGACCCGTTATCTAGTCCAGTCGTCCAGTATAGGTTACTTGGGCATGGAAAAGTATAACTGTGATTGAACTGATTATTAAAGAAAATACGAAAATTAAGAATCAGGAATGATTACAAAAATACAAAGAAGCTCAAGATCATGAAGAAAATAATTAACGAAATGCATGAAGAAGTTAATATCATAAAACATGATTAGCCCTCGACTAAACAATAAGTTAGTAATTATTCATTTCTTATGAACACAATAGCAAGGAAATTATTATTTTTATTTGCATATTATATTTTCTTGTATTATTTGCACCACTAAGCTTTATGCTTAGCGCGTCGCTTTTGCAACGCGTAGGTACTGAAGATTTGGACAGAGGGCCCAGTTGACCACAGATTGGGTAAGGCCGTTCACAGTTCTGCATAGTGTCCGTGTCACCTCACCGTCTGCAGTGCATTGGTAGGACACTAGGTGTCATTTTGGTATTTTGTAATTGATTTTATTTTCTCATGTGTAAATGAACTTATGAAATGTAATTTGATGTTCATGTAAATAATGAGAATTGTGTTTGTAAATGGAAAAGTGAATGTTTATCTGTAATTTATATATGATTATCACATGTGATGAATGATTGAGAAATGAATGGTTGAAAAATGTTGAGATTTTGATAAATGGAATTGAGATGATTGAACATGAATATTGGAAGTGTTTTTTACAGGTTCCGAAGAACTTTTTTTCTCCATTTTTAGCCGGTACTCTGTCGGATTTTCTTTAAAAAATTTCGGAACCTCAAATAAATTACAATTTCAATAAATGAATTATATTTCACAAGTTATATTCAAAACCACGATAAAAATGAATTAAGATAAAATAGAGTGCTCCGACACACTGAGTGGCATAACTTGCTCGGCTACACTGTAGTCGGGTAAGGGGTGTCACACAGTACCCAGTGGCGCACCAGTCAGAGTGTATATAATGCGTCAGAGGGAGGAGGCTGAAACGTCAGACGTAGTAGCTGGTATTTTCTCCATCCTTGACCAAGATGTGTATGTGTTGTTTGATCCTGGCTCCATACATTCATATGTCAGTGCTAGTGTGATGTGTTCTACTGCTATTCAGTGTGTACCAATGAACTATGATGTGCTAGTAACTAGTCCATTAGTCCAGGAGGTCAGGGTAAATAGACTATTTAGGGATTGTCCTTTGGTGATCCAAGGACACACTTTTTTATCTAATTTGATTGAAATACCCTTAAGAGATTATGTCATTATCTTGGGCATGGATTGGTTAGCCAGGCATCATGTAATGATTGACTGTAGACTAAAAATAGTCACTTTTAGTCTCCTTCAGTATGGTGATGTAGTAATACATGGGGAGAGGCAGTTATTGCCGTTAAACATCATTTCAGTTGCATTGGCCAGAAAAATGATTAGGAAGGGGTGTGAGGTAACTTGGCACATGTGATAGACAACCAAGTGGTTAGTCCAGCATTGAGGGACATCCCTACGGTATGTGACTTTTCGGATGTATTTCCTGATGAATTGCCACGATTACCTCCAGAAAGAGAAGTACAGTTTGAGATTGATGTTATGCCTGCTGTGGATCCAATCTCTATAACACCATACAGAATGGCACCAGCAGAACTAAAAGAATTGAAATTGCAGTTGCAAGAGCTGCTTGACAAGGGCTTTATCCGCCCTAGTGTGTCACCTTGGGGAGCGCCAGTGTTGTTTGTAAAGAAGAAGGATGGCACTCTTTGGTTATGCATTGACTATCGGCAGTTGAATAAGGTGACAATAAAGAACAGATACCCATTACCCTGCATTGATGACTTATTTGATCAGTTGAGGGGTGCAGCTATGTTCTCCAAAATTGACCTGAGATCAGGTTATTATCAGTTGAAAGTAGAAGAGCAGAGTATTTTTAAAACTGCCTTTAGAACCAGCTATAGCCATTATGAGTTCTTGGTCATGCCATTCGAGTTAACTAATGCTCCGGCTGCTTTTATGGATCTGATGAACACTATCTTCAGACCATACCTCGATCAGTTTGTTATGGTATTCATAGATGATATATTGGTTTATTCGAGGAATGCAGAAGAGCATGATAGACATCTGCGCATTATACTACAAACTTTGAGGGAGAAACAACTATACGCCAAATTATTGAAGTGTAAATTTTGGCTGAAAGAAATACCTTTCTTGGGGCATGTAGTATCGGTAGAGGGCATCAAGGTAGATCCAAGTAAGATAAAATATGTCCTTAATTAGAGGCCACCCAGAAATATCATGGAGATTCGTAGTTTTCTGGGTTTAGCTGGATACTATCGCCGATTTGTGAAAGGATTCTCCACGTTGGCATCTCCATTGACCAAGCTGCTTAGGAAAGATGTGAAATTCCAGTGGACGGATAAATGCCAGCAGAGTTTTGATGAATTGAAGAGATGTTTGACTAAAGCTCCAGTCCTGACTTTACCTACATCGGGTAAAGAATATACAGTTTATAGTGATGCTTCTCACAATGGGTTAGGCTGTGTGTTGATGCAAGATCAAAATGTCATTGCCTATGCATCACGTCAGCTGAAACCGCATGAGAGGAACTATCCGACACACGACTTAGAGCTTGCAGCTATTGTGTTTGCTCTTAAGATTTAGAGACATTACTTGTATGGGGAGAAGTGCTACATCTACACAGATCATAAGAGTTTGAAGTATTTGCGCACTCAGAAGGAGTTAAATTTGAGACAGAGGAGATGGTTAGAGTTGATAAAAGACTATGATTGTCTGATAGACTATCAACCAGGGAAAACTAATGTGGTGGCTGATGCCTTAAGTCACAAGACTATGGCAAGTCTACGGGTTACTCCTTTGTCTATGGTACATGAGTTGAGATCATTACATGCCAGTTTAGAGATTAATGATGAGGGGCAGACAATAGTTGCATGGCATGTATAGCCAGTGTTGATTGATCAGATTAGAATGGCAGCTCAGAATGATCAGAAGTATCAGAAATTGTTAGAAGAAGTCCGGCAGGGCAAGAAACCAGAATTCTCAATAAGAGATGATGGTCTATTGCTACACCAGGGTAGAATGTGTGTTCCTAATGATGTTGATTTGAGGCAGATCATTTTGAAAGAAGCACATGAGTGTCCTTTTGCCATGCACCCTGGTGGTACAAAAATATATAGAGGGCTAAAGGATCATTACTGGTGGATGGGTATGAAGAGAGATGTGGCAGAGTTTGTTTCCAAGTGCCTAACTTGTTAGCAAGTGAAGGCAGAGCATCAAGTACCAACTGGGTTATTACATCCACTACCAGTACCAGAATGGAAATGGGAGAGAATAACTATGGATTTTGTGATAGGACTTCTGAGGACACAGAAGAGTCATGATGCAGTTTGGGTCATTGTTGGTAGACTGACCAAGTCTGCTTATTTTCTGCCTGTTCGAATGGACTATAGTCTAGAAAGATTGGCCAAATTGTACATTGATGAGATAGTAAGACTGCATGGAGTGCCAGTATCCATCGTATCTGACAGAGATCCTAGGTTCACTTCTAGATTCTGGGGTAGTCTTCAGAGAGCCCTAGAAACTAGATTGAACTTCAGTACGACATTCCACCCACAGTCCGATGGCTAGTCTGAAAGGGTAATTCAGATCTTGGAGGACATGCTACAGGCTTGTGTGATTGAATTTGAGGGCAGTTGGGATACACACTTGCCTTTGATTGAGTTTGCTTATAACAATAGCTACCAATCAAGTATTTGGATGCCTCCATATAAAGCTTTGTATGGCTGAAAATGTAGAACCCCATTGTGTTGGGATGACATGGGTGAAAGGAAGATGATTGGGCTCGAAATTATTCAGCAGACTGAGGAGAAAATCAGGGTGATCAGAGATTGACTTAAGACTACATCAGACCATCAGAAGTCCTATGTTGATATGAAGAGAAGGGATATTGAATATGCAGCGGGTGATAAAGTATTCCTCAAGGTTTTCCCATGGAAGAGGATTATGAGATTCAGCAGAAAGGGGAAACTGAGTCCTCGCTTCATTGGGCCATATGAGATTCTGGAAAGAGTGGGTTCTTTGGCATATCGGTTGGCACTACCTCCAGAGTTAGAAAAGATACATAATGTCTTCCATGTGTCTATGTTGAGGAGGTATCAATTAGACTCATCTCATGTACTACCAGTAGAAGAAATTGAAGTGAATCCAGACCTCACATATGAGGAAGAGCCCATAGAGATTCTGGCTTATGAGGTGAAGCAGATACGGAACAAGCAAATACCGTTAGTGAAAGTGCTGTGGAACCATCATTCGGGCCAGGAGGCTACTTGGGAACGAGAGGAGGACATGAGGAGACAACACACACTGCTGTTCAGAGATTGATACCAGGTAAAATTTCGAGACGAAATTTATTTTAAGGGGGGGAGAATTATAACACCCCTATTTATATAGCCTGGTATATTTTACTGTTTTGATGACCGATGTTGGTTCGGACAACTAAGGGGATTAGAACCATGCTTAAGACAACTAGATAAGCCCTGAACACAAATAATTAGTAATTGCCAATTAGTTAAGTATAAATAAGAAAAACAGAACATAAGAAGTTAAATGAGCCGAGAGTCACAGTGATGGGCGACCTTCTCGGGAAGGATTGCGAAGTCGATTTAAATTCAAATTTCAAATCGTAAAATGTGACACTGCGGTCCTTAGGACTATTGTGAACATAGTGGAAAAGAGAAAATCATGAAAAAGAATTGTTAAGCCAGTCAAATAATTAGGTCAGCAAGCCGGAAGAAATATTGAATTATTTACAAACTGGGTTGAACCGGCGAGGGGCAATTTGGTCAACTGACCCCGAGAGCTGACCCCTGACCCAACTGTCAAATAAAATCAGAGAAAAGAAAATTTAAGAATTGAAAATTAGATTAAAGAATTAATGGAAAAATAAATAGAAAAATAAAAGGAAAATTAAAAAGGTGAAAAGAGATGACATCATGCATTACATCATGCATGATGCCATATATATTATAATTAAAAATTTATTTAATTTAATTTGTGGTCTTCCTAATACACATAAAAGAAAAGAAAAAAAAAATAAAAATTCATTTATCTTCATCTTGTTACCGTCCCTCTCCCTTAGCTCTCTCTCTCTCTTATTTTTCTTTCTTGAAACCACCATGGGAGCACACCTCAAGCTCTCATAAACCCTAAATTCATCCACAAATTCCCTAACCCCCTTAAGCAAACCTTGCAAGTGGACCTTGATATGAAGCTTGGATGCCATTAAAACCAAGAAAGTGAGGAGAATTGAAGATTAAAATTCTGCACTAAGGTTAGTGATCCAACTTGAATTTTTTTTGTTTGATTCTAGTTTTTATGATTGAATGAACTTGGAAATAAACTTTAAATGAAAAGAAAATTTTTGTTGAGGGACCATATGTGAATTCCGCCAGCTTGATAGGGTGTTGGATTTGATAGTGTTTAGTTAAACTAAACATGAATTAGAGCTTAAATAAGGTTGAATATGTGATTAGTGCAATGATTTGATTAAGGAATTGATCAATGGCATGAACTAGGGTATTGGCATCTAGGGTTTTGAAGACAAAAGTGTGGGAATGTGTTAAATGGTGTGTTGGACTTGGTTTAAGGCGAGAAATGGTCATTTGTGACCAATTGGAGTATGTTAGAAGTGTTGGACCAATTGCAAATTCAGATTATTTAGGGTCATGCTACAGGTAGCAGGACCAAGGTCCCTTTGAGGGACTAAAACTGAAAATTTACAAGTCTAATTGGCATGAGACCAATTGGGAATGAAAATAGACACAAAATGGAACATTTTTCATTTAGGAATCATGCCCAAAAAGTGACCAAAACATAGTGAACAAATTGACCAAATCTGGATTAGGCAATCTGACCTGTACAAAAATAACTAAATGAACAGTGTTTGTTCATTTGGCCATAACTTGAGCTAAGCAGTCTAAATGACCTGAAATTTTACCAGTGGAAATTTGAGATGTAGACCTAAAACTTTTATGAAGAATTCAAACCCAAATTATGCCCTTAACCAAGTCATTTGGCCACCCAAAATTGGTGACCTAAAATTGCTAGAACCAGAATTTGCCCAGAAAATCTGGGTAAGTCCAATTCGGCAGCCATGATTCAAATGGCTATAACTTGAGCTACAAAACTCCAAATGGAGTGATTTAAAAAGGAGAATAAAGTTAAGACAATAAAGAACAATTTCTATGAAGAAAACTTAGCCCAATTCTAACAGAAAAATGACCAATGGAATAGTATAACCTAAGACACCAAAACTGAAAATTTGCAATTTTGCCTAAAAGACCTAAGTTTTGAGAAAACAATCAAAACCAACAAAATTGGTGACCAAAATGTGGTATGTGGGTGAAGTTGGAGTTCCCATGCCTACTAAGCCTTAGAAAGTCAACAAATTGACTTAAATAGTACCATGAATAGTAACCTCAACATGAAATTTGCAAGAATGTAAGTTTAAACATTAGAATTAGTTATTGGAATTGTTATGAAGTAAAGCTACTGAGACACTATAAATTTTGTGTTTCAGCTGAAAAAGATTCGGAAAGTCTGAGAGACTGAGTCAAGGCTTAGAGATGACTCATGTCAGGTTTGTGCACAATAAACCCTATTTCAGCATTTTATCCTTGAAAAATTGATTTAGTACGCATTATGAGTTTAAGAACTTTTGTGTTGCCACTTTGTGATGAAATTGTAACTTTGGAAATTGATTTGATTTTTGTATGCAATATTTGAATAAAATGTTTGAAATAGATTTCTGATTCACACTTAGCATGACAGTGCTTTATTATTCCTCCTCCATTTATGGGGTTGAGATCGATTATTTTCCTCCCTCTCTGGTTTACTAGTTGAGGTTGTAGATCGGATGAGTACTCATTAGCTAGCTAGCCACCTCCCTCATTGATTTCGATTAGTGGGGTTATAGATTGCTTTGTCGTGGTGTACAACACGGCATTGATCGAAAATTTTGTGTCATGGCTTAAGTTGTGTATGAATTAGCAACACTGTGTTTATTAAATTATTTGACCAAAATTATGCTATAATGAGTTTTGATAAATTGTGAAATGTGATTATGAAATATCCAAATTGTTAATTTGTCAAGGAATATTTTATGTACTGCATTTTAATTTTTATTGTGCACCACTGAGTATTTTTACACTCAGCCATAGTTTATTTTGCTGTCGCAGATAATGGCAAGGAGAAAACAGCAAAATGAGCTGCTACTGAGATAGTGGACTTCACTAATCCTTTTTGTACGGGTATTTATTTATACCCTTGTAATTATTTGATGTAAACATTGTAGTGTTCTATGTATCAATGTAAAGTTGAGCAGTTGTACAATAAATTGTAATAATATTATTTTGGATTTTCTTTTTGTGAATTTCGTACTATATGTACTGTGAATGAAGTTATGAAATATTTTAAGTTGATAAATTTTGGTTGAATTGTGGAATGAATTGAATTGTGTTGACTTGAGATTATTTGGAGGTTGGGAGTTGTGGAAAATTTATTGGAAGTGTTTTTCTCAGGTATTTGAAGAACTGTTTTCTCAAAATACAGATGGCACTCTGCTAAAATTTTTATAAAATTTGCGGAAAAATAAAAATGGACAAAAATTTTTACTAGTTTTTAAGCTTTGAATAAATGATTTTAATTCCTACCAAAATGCTCACCACTTCTAAAATGTAAGAGAATGGTTTTAAAATCCCTTGTAGTGTACCTAATGAGTTATCGGTAGGTGAAGTTCGATAGTTCATTAGGTATTCTATGGGATCATGTTATGCTTTACGGAGGGGTAAGGTGTGACACAGGCGCCCTTCCTTATTTCTCCGTTTTCTGTACCTAGGAGTGCCCTTTCGGGTTTTAACCCCTAGAGGATGATTTTTTTTTCTCACTTTTTCAGGATGTCCTTTCGGGTTTTCACCACTTACTCATTTTGCAGAAAGCGCCCTTGTGAGTTTTCGCCCTATTTCACACATTTTGCTAGGAGCACCCTTCCGAGTTTTTACTCCTACATATATATATATATATATATATATATATATATATATATATATATATATATATATATATATATATTTTCGGCATAATATCTTTTTACAGCATCTACATTTATGGGTCTTGGGAATTCTTCTCCGTCCATATGAGTCAAGATCAGTGCACCGTCAGAAAATGCCTTTTTAACCACATAGGATCCCTCGTAAGTTAGTGATCATTTGCCCCGGGGATCATTTCAATTTGGGAGGATCTTTTTTAAAACCAGATTTCCCGATTGGAATTCGCGCAGGAGAACGTCTTTGTTAAATGCTTTAGCCATTCTCCCTTGGTATAATCACCCATGACACGATGTTGTTAGTCTTCTCTCGTCTATTAAATTCAGCTAATCTAACCTCGATTGAATCCATTCTGACTTGTCGAGCCCTGACTCTTTTAGAATTCCCAGGGAGGGAATTTTCACCTCTATAGGTAAAACAACTTCCATTCCGTAGACCTGTGAATAATGAGTTGCCCCAATCGATGTCCTTATGGAGGTCCGATAAGCATGAAGGGCGAAGGGAAGCATATCATGCTAATCTTTATAAATGACGGTCATTTTCTTGATTATTCTCTTAAGATTTTTATTAGCGGCTTCCACCGCTCCGTTCATTTGGGGACGATATGGTGATGAATTGAGATACCAGATTTTGCACTGGTCACATAAATTTCGGATCTTCGGGCCATTTAAATTCTTAGCATTATTGGTGACAATCTCACCAGGAAGGCCATATCGGCAGATAACATTATTCTTAAAAATTTTAAGGAATGTATTTTGCGTGATATGAGCATATGACGTTGCCTTAACCCATTTGGAAAAGTAATCAATAGCCTCCAAGATGAACATGTGCCCATTAGATGCTTTTGGATTAATGGGACCGATTACGTCGATGTCTCACATTGCAAAAGGCCAATGTGGGACAAGATTAACAAGCTAATGAGGCGGGACATTTATTGGATTAGCATAAATTTGACATTAAAGACACTTCCGAAAGTACTCAATGTAGTCTTTTTCCATAGTAGTCTAGAAGTATCCCCGTCTCATGATTTTCTTAGCCATCATATGCCCATTAGCGTGAGTAGCACAATTCCCCTCATGAGTTTCAAAAAGGATCCTCCTTGCTTCTTCTGCATCCACGTACCTCAACAACTAGCCATTGGAGCTCATTTTGTACAAAATTCCATCACTGGGGAAGTATCCTAATGCTAACCTCCTAATCATTCTTCTTTCATTTCTGCTTGCCCCGGGAGGGTATTCCCTGGTTTTGATATAGACCTAGATGTCATGATACCAGGGTTTATCATCTGTTTCTTCTCTGATCATGAAGCAGTATGTTAGCTCACTCCTTGCTTTAATTTGTAACATCTGTGTCATCTGTGCCTTTTCCATTTGAGTCATAATAGCTAGAGTGGCTAAGGCATCGATGAATTGGTTCTTGTCACGGTTGAGGTGAGTGAAGGAAATCTCTTTGAATTTCTTGATCAATTCTAGGAGATACTTTTGATACGGGATCAGTTTTGGGTCTTTAGTTTGCCATTCTGCTTTGACTTGGTAGATGATCAAGGTCGAATCTCTGTACACCTCTAATTTCTTGATCTTCATTTCGATGGCAGCTTGTAAACCCATCACACAGGCTTCATATTCTGCGACGTTGTTGGTATAGTCGAACCTTAGCTTGATAGCTATTGGGAGATGTTTTCCATATGGGGATATCAAAACTGCTCCAATCCCATTACTAGATAAATTGACTACTCCGTCGAAATACATTTCCCATACGTCCATTAGTTCTTTATCATCTCTGCTGACTTCATTAACATACTCATCGGGGAATTCAAAATCCAGGGCTTCATAATCCTTGATCGAGTTTTCTGCTAGGAGATCAGCAATCACACTTCCTTTTACTGCCTTTCTGGTTATGTAGACAATATCATATTGAGAAAGTATGACCTGCCATTTTGCTATCCTCCCTGGCACGAAGGGGCTTTCAAATACACACTTAATTGGGTCCATTCTGGAGATGAGCCATATTTTATGATTCAACATGTAATGCTTGAGTCGATTTGCTGTCCATGCCAGTGCGACACAAGTTTTCTCTAGGAATGATTATCTCGACTCGCATTCATTGAATTTTTTGCTTAGATAGTAAATGGCTCTTTCCTTTCTCCCCGTGTCATCGTGTTGTCCGAGCACACATCCCATCGAACTTTGTTGAACTACCATGTACAAAATCAATAGCCTTCCCGTCACTGAAGGAACCAATATTGGCAGAGTTAACAGGTACTGTTAATCTTTTCAAAAGCCTCTTGACAAACTTGATCACATTGGTGGTGTTATTTTTCTTGAGTAGTTTAAAAATGGGCTCAACTTTAACAGTGAGATTGGAGATGACTCTCGAAATGTAGTTCAGTTTTCTCAGGAAACTACGCACCTCCCTTTCTGTCTTTGCGGATGGCATTTCTTGAATGGCTCGAACTTTATCTGGATCCACTTCTATTCCCTTCTCGCTGACTATGAATCCTAATAGCTTACCAGACCTGGCCCCAAACACACATTTAGCCGGGTTCAGCTTCAGTTGATACTTCCTGAGCCTTTCGAACACCTTTCTCAACACTTGTACGTGACTTTCTGCCCTTCTGGATTTGATGATCATATCATCCACATATACTTCTACTTCCTTGTGTATCATGTCATGGAATAATGTGACCATGGCACGTTGGTAAGTAGCTCTGGCATTCTTTAATTCAAAGGGCATCACCCGATAGAAAAATATCCCCCACTGGGTGATAAAAGCAGTTTTGTCTTTGTCCCCCTCATCCATGGGAATTTGGTTATACCCCGATGCCCCGTCGATACATGAACATCTTCCCAGCCTTGCAGCATTGTTTACCAGCATATCTATGTGTGGGAGAGGAAAGTCATCTTTTAAGCTTGCCTTATTGAGATCCCTGTAATCAACACATACCCTTACTCTTTCATCCTTCTTCATTACAGGGACAACGTTAGCTATCCACTGGGGGTATTTTACCACTTCTAGGAATCCAGCATCATACTGCTTTTTGACTTCATCCCTAACTTTGAGCAGCGTGTCGAGGTTCATTTTTCTCAATTTCTATTTCACTTGGATCATCCCAGGAATCAGAGGGATTTTATGCGTTACTATCTGAGGATCCAATCTTGGCATGTCATCATAGCTCCACGAGAACACATCAACGAATTCCTTGAGCAAACTGATCATACTTTCTAATTCTCCATTATTTATGACCTTAAGTTCCCTTTTCATTTCCTAAGTCCCAAAATTTATGGTGTGCATTTCATCCTCACAAGGCACTAGGGAAGGCTCATCTCTTTCGCCCTGTTCTTCTATAGACTCTTCTTTGGGATCACTCGAATCAATGGCAGTTATGGGACTTTCAAAGTTAACATAAGGAATTTCAGAGTCAATTGAATTATTATGTCTGGATTGGTCAATGGTCTTCAATCATAAGAAAAGGGTCCATTTACAGCATTACACTTATCACCATGGACAGAATGATCAAGTGTTGATAACAAAATGTACTTTACTCGAGATTAAGCATAGGGATATCTTCTGCTTCCCAGTTATTAAGCTCTTGCCCTTCAGCGATTGGTGAAATTAGCGCCTCGGTCATGGAGTCTAGCTGTATGATATCGATGGACGGTTCTAAAGAAGACTCTTCACTTTTTTCTAGATTCTCAATGATTGGTTGGGTAAAAACATCTGTGATTTTTAGGACAACTTTCACTTTCCCGAATGTTCTATCAAACCTTTGATCCCTAAGAATATTTCTCATCCAGAATCTTCCATCCATTAGAGCATCTTCTTCATATCCCAAGCCAAAGTGACCAATCTTCTAATAGCCAGTATAGTTTTGATAATCCCCTGTAACGCGGCGCCCAATCCCTTGCCCTTTTCATAGCCACTTTTCAACTTCACCTTTGCAACCATTATCGCAGCTCCTTCATCCCTTGGGGTAGTTCCTTATAACTCCAGCGCTTGGACAAGACCTTTCGGTTCTTTCTACATAAGGAACCGATTGAGGCTTAGTGACTAGCATGGCTTCCTCCCCTCTTATTGTGATGATTTTGCCGCTCATGATGTATTTGATCCTCTGGTGCAGAGTTAAAGGTACCGCATTTATCGAATGGATCCAGGGTCTTCCCAACAACATGGTGTATGCTAGCTCAATATCCATTACTTGGAATGTGATGTTAAAAGTGCATGCCCAGATCTGAACTGGCAAATTGATATCCCCTAGTATCTCTCTCTTTGTACCATCAAAGGCTCTTACTACCATGGCACTTTGGCGTACGGCTGATGGATCAACAGGTAGTTTTTCCAAGGTGGCATTAGGCAAGACATTGAGGGCAGATCCATTATCAATCAAAACTTTAGTGACTATGCACCCTTTACACTTAACTGTCACATGCAGAGCTTTAGTATGACTCAAGCCAGCCAGGTCTACTTCATCTTCCGAGAAAGTGACAAAATTGGACGCCTAAATTTGCCTAACTATCTTCTCAAATTGGCCCGGTGTGATATCGGGGGTCACAAAGGCTTAGTCCAAAACTTTTTGTAAGGCATGTCAATGCACTTCCAAGCTCAAAATCAATGACAGTAAGGAAATTTGAGCAGGTGTCTTTCTTAACTGCTCAATGACATCATATTCACTTTGTTTCATGATCTGTAGCAGCAGTTCCTCTTCTTCTTTCTTTTCACTAGGTTCCCCTTTCTCAACCCTTACAGCCCCTTCCTCCATATTTTCTTGTGACTCTCCCATTTTTACTTTCCCCTTCTTCTTTTCTGCTTCATCATTTCCGTAACATCTCCCACTCCTTGTTATAAATTCTACTTCCTGATCTTGTGGGAGCGAGTTACTGGTTGTGACAGGTTTTGGGCTTGGTTGGGGAGTAGTATTATTGGAGGGTCCTGTATAGGTCATCTTGAAATGCTCGTGTGGGGCGAAGCATGGCTTAGGAGAGGTGATGGGTTAAGTGTAGGTATGGTTGAGGGTAGGAATTGAAGTGCTACTGGATGCGCTCTGAGTAAATACTTGGAGATTGTAGTTCTAAGGCACTGCATAGGTATTAGTGACTGGGAGTTAGGGCAGAGTTCGAATGATCATTATTGGTGGTACTAGTGGTATTGGTGTGTTAGGAGTTGAAAAGACTATTCTTGGATTGGGGGTAGAGGTATCTCGGCCAAATCTGGCTGTGTTCACTTCATCCTCTATTCTTGACCTCCGTTGATATCTCAAAATTCTAAGTGATAGCATTCTCCAAACTTCCTGCCTGAATTCATCACAGTTTTGTAACTCATGATCGGCCATCCCTCCATGGTAGGGGCATCCTGAATGTCACACTCTACTCCTCCTAAGATGTAACATGCTCCCGTAGTACACCTAATGAATTACCGTACTTTACCTACCGGTAACCCATTAAATATACTACAAGGGATTTTGAAATAATTTTCGTTCATTTTTAAATTGGTGGGTAAAATTTTCTCAGAATTAAAAACCTTTATTTAAAGTCCAAGCATAAATCAAATTTTTAGATATTTAAAATCTCTACAATTTTTACAAAAATTTCGGCAGAGTGCCGTCTGTATTTTAAGAAAACAGTTCTTCAAAACCTGAAAATAAAGATGCCCCCAATATTTTTCTCAATCACAACTCCATTATTCAATCTCATTTCACAAATCAACACAAGCAACTCAATACACAGTTTAAATTAAATCAAACATTGAAACCTCTCATTAAGGTAACAAAATTAATATTTACATTCATGGGATCATAAAAAAATTTGGTAGTGCAAAACTTTATAAATACATAAAATCTCAAGATAACCTTATAATAATTTGTATTTCATTACAATCTAAAAATATATTACAAAAGAGTTGGTACAACTGCTCAAAGTAAATTTCATACATATAATTACAGAATTAAATCAAAATCTAAAGTATAAGGGTATACCTATGATATAGCCGAAGATAGTCTCACTATGCTTTTTAGTAATCTTGCTCAGCTGCTTTATACTTTCTTTCACCTGCGACAGCATACAAAGCTATCGCTGAGTGGTGAACTCAGTGGTGCACAAACTAATAATTTAAAACTTAATACAAGTTATGCTTGACAATTCATAACGAATAAAAATTTAAAATTTCTAAATTCTTCAAAATTCATAACATTCAGAAATCAATATTTTCATTAATGCAAATTATTCATTTGAATAACATTTTGATCAAATAATAACTATTTATCTATATTTCTTTTAAATCCCGAAACAATACAAAAATATTTTGAATCACTGGCAAATTATTTATTTCAACCACAATTTATCAAACTATGCATAATTTAAAGGGCATTGCCAACAATTTACACAGTTGAACCCATGACCTAAAATTCAAATAGATGCCGTGTTGTACACCACGACATTTCACACTCTCCCAATAACCGAGGCTAAAAGGGAGGAACAAAGACTAGCTAGTATATATGAGTACTCATTCAAACTCTTCCCCAACTGGCAAGCCAGAGAGGAAGGAACTCGCCCCATCTACTGGAGGAGATATCTCACTAGAAAAACTAATGAGAATTCACAACATATTTTGCCATGTCAACTGTGGTTTCAAATCATATTCAAAACAATTTCTATTTACAAAGTGTTTATAAATCATCAACATATTTAATCATCATAAATTCATGCTCAAGGTTGGCAACACATCAAACTTAAAATTTACAATCCTCAAAACCATGCAATAAATCCTTAAATGCATAAGAAAATTTACATTTAATTTATACAATTTCATTCAACAAATTAAAATCCTCAACACAACAAAATTATAAATCATAAAATAAACTTGTTGAAATCAATTTAGAAGTGAAAAGTAACAAAATAGGTAGTTGTGCACAAACCTTATACGAGTCGCCTCTTGGCCTTGACTCAATGTCTCGGGTTCTTTCCCCATATTCTTTTCCGCTGAAACACAGTTTCACAGTGTTTCAGTATCACCATTTAGCATAACTCCAAAAATAAATTCAAATCTACTTATACCTAGCTTTAATATGCTAAACTTGACGTTCTTTAAAATTTGTATTTTGGGGTTACTATTCATGATACTATTCAAGTCAATTTGTTGACTTTCTAATGCTTAATAGGTATGGAAATTCTAATTTTAACCACATATCACATTTTGGTTACCTAATTTGTTGGTTTTGGTTGTTTTCTCAAATTTTAAGTCTTTTAGGCAAAATTGCAAATTTTCAGTTTTGGTGTCCTATGTTGAACTATTCCATTGGTCATGTTACTGTTAGAATTTGGCTAAGTTTTCTTCATAGAAATTGTTTCCTATTGTCTTAAATTTATTCTCCTTTTTGAATCACTCTAATTAGAGTTTTGTAGCTCAAGTT
This sequence comes from Hevea brasiliensis, assembly GCF_030052815.1. NCBI lineage: Eukaryota > Viridiplantae > Streptophyta > Magnoliopsida > Malpighiales > Euphorbiaceae > Hevea > Hevea brasiliensis. The sequence continues at coordinate 87,903,608 of NC_079494.1, read as the reverse complement.
ATAGCCATTTGAATCATGGCTGCCAGATTGGACTTAACCCAGATTTTTGGCCAAATTCTGGTTCTGGCAGTTTTAGGTCACCAAATTTGGGTGGCCAAATGACTTGGTTAAGGGCATAATTTGGGTTTGTGTTCTTCATGAAAGTTTTAGGTATATATCTCAACTTTCCACTGGTAAAATTTTAGGTCATTTAGACCTGCCTAGCCCAAGTTATGACCAAATGAATAAACACTATTCATTTGGTTATTTTTGTACAGGTCAGATTGCCAATTCCAGATTTGGTCAATTTGTTCACTTAGTTTTGGTCACTTTTTGGGCATGATTCCTGAATGAAAAATGTGTCATTTTGTGTCTAATTTCATTCACTATTCACCTCACACCAATTGGGCTTGTAAATTTTCAGTTTTGGTCCCTAAAAGGGACCTTGGTCCTGCTGCCTGCAGAATGACCATTTTCAATCTGAATTTAAACTCACTTCTAACACTTCCAACACATCTCAATTGGTCACAAATGACCATTTTTTATCTCAAATAAGGTCATTTACATCCATTGACCATTTTCTACAATTTTTCTCCCAAACCCTAAGTGCCAAGAACCCTAACTTACACAATTCATTCAATTAATGAATTTAAAGTACATAATCAATATCTATACACTTAATTCATCTTAAATAATCATTCAAAACCATCAAAATCATTCATTTCAAACCCTAATTCTAGCTGGCCAAAATTTATATAGTCCTTTAACATATCATTTTGTTTCATTTTCCAACAAATCATCACTCAATCAAGTTGCCTAAGTATAAATATAAAGATACAAAAAGAGAAATCAAACTAACCTTACTTGGAATTTTTTACCTCTTCAAAACTTCATTCTTTCTTTTTCTTTTTGTTGTCAAGCTCTTTATCAGGGTTTGAATACAACGTTTAATGATAGAAATTTAAGTTTTTATGGTGGGATTTAGAGTTTGATCAAGCTCAAAATGAGCTTTAATGGAGTTTTAAGGGTGAGAGAGCTTTGAGAGAGGGAGAGAGAGAGATGGACAGGAATGAAGAAGACTTTCCCCTTTTTTTTTTTTTTTCTTTTCTTTATGTTTTTAGTCTTATGGAAGACCATAAAATCAAATTAATTAAATTTATTAATTATATATTATTGCATCATGCATGAGGTCATGCATGATGTCATCACTTTTTACTTTTCCATTTTCCTCTCTTTTTTTATTTATTTTTTCATTAGTTATTTAATTTAATTTCCGATTTTGAAATTTTATTTTCTCTTATTTTATTTAACAATTAGGTCAGGAGTCAGCTCTCGGGGTCAATTGACCAAATTGCCCCTTGCCGGTTTAACCTGGTTTGCAAATAATTCAATATTTCTTCCAGCTTCTTGACCTAATTATTTGACTGGCTTAACAATTCTTTTTCGTGATTCTTTCTTTCCACTGTGTTCATAATAGTCCTAAGGACCGCGACGTCACATTTTACGGTTCAAAATTTGAGTTTAAATTGACTTCACAATCCTTCCCGAGAAGGTCACCCGTCGCTGTGACTCTCGGCTCATTTAACTTCTTATGTTCTGTTTTTCTTATTTATACTTAACTAATTGACAATTACTAATTATTTATGTTCAAAGCTTATCTAGTTGTCTTAAGTGTGGTTCTAATCCCCTTAATTGTCGCATACATATCCCTCTCTTACCGCAATTGCAAAAATATCCTTGAAATGCGGAATCAGCTGATTTACCTCCAAGGTTGATCTTTCATCCCAAGATTCTATCACATTCACGCCATTCCCTGTATTATGATTAGGTAATGGGTTTGAAGTAACATTGGGAAGAGAGCCATTTCCCTCAATTTTTAACCATCCATTTTTTATCAGAGCCTGTACCCTTCTCCGAAGAGCTCCACAATTGTCGGTTGAATGCCCCACTGCCCCACCATGATATTCGCATCGGGCATTAGCATCATACCACCTAGGATATGGTGGCTAAATCGAGTCAAGGGAAATGAGCACTATCTGATTTATACCCAATAGGTATCGGTAGATTTCACTGAGTAGAAGGGGAGAGGCGAATCAGGATTCCTTGGTGGTTTTAACTGAATAGGTTGAGCGAGCGGTTTGGGGTGGTAAGCAGCTTGAGGTGGATATTGCGGGTGAGGTTGAGGATAATTTGAAAAAGGGGGCAGAAGATTTGCTATTATTGGACCCTGAATTGGAAGGTATAGTCGAAAGTTATTTTGAGGGAGTGGTGGTTGAGCTTGTCTGGTGATAGAGTGTACATCACCTTCCTTCTTTTTTGGCGATTTTCTTTGCAGAGTTTTCTCCAGTCAACTCCTGTAACCTTCCTAACCTGAGGTTAGCTTCAATCCCTTTGCCATCCTGGATAATGTCGAAAAAGCTATTAGACGTATTTTTAATCATTAAATTGAAATATGGGGCCTTGAGGGTTTTAATGAATAGAGAGCAAAGCTCATTATCAGTAATAGGAGGATATACCTCAGCTGCCTTCTCTCTCCATCTCTATGCATATTCCTTAAAGCTCTCCTTCTCCTTCTGCACCAGATTTTGAAGGTCTCTTCGTGTCGAGGCGACATCGCAATTGAATTTCTACTGTTTGAGGAAAACATCGGCCAAATCTTGCCAGCTATATGCACCATCATAAGGCTGCCCTGGAGAGGCTTTCATGAAAGAAATGGACCAGAAGTTTGTCATCTTCTGTGAGGGCAGACATTTTGGCTATGTAAGTGTCCAAATGGATGCGGGGATCTGAATTTCCAGTATACTTGTCAAAATCCGAGATCTTAAACTTGGGTGGTACTACTTCATCTGGTACCAATCTCAGTGAAGATAAATCAACTGAGCCATACATGTTTAGACCTTCTATAGCTCTTAGTCTTTCCTCTAGGGCAGACAACTTCTCATTTTCCTTTTCTTTATTTTCACCCCCTACTACTTAAGCCATGCCTCTGGTTAGGAAATTAGTTGCAGGGTAAACTGAAGGGATTGGTATGGAAGGGTGAAATTCAGCGTTTGAGACAACCGGATGATAAGAAACGGGTAAGTCATTATTTGGGAATGTTAGACTGACGGTGATTGTCAGATAAGGAATAGGAGCCTGGAATGTGAAAGAGATTGAAGTTTGATGGGAATCAACCATCGTTGTGAGTGGGGGAATTACTGGTAGATTTGGTTCTAGTGTAGGTCGAATGGTTTCTTTACTCTAGGACATCTCCCTCATTAGTTTCATCAACTCTGAGACTTGGTCTCTCAATTTTGAAACTTTTCCCTGTAGGTTATGCACTTGTTCCTGGTCTTCCATTATCTTCTTTGCTCGGGACCTTGTTAAGTAAACTCTTTTTGGTTAAACCGCTTGCTCGATCGGGTTTGCTTTATTTGGAGCAATGTTGATTTCTTGTGAAAAGTTTTATTAGTTTTAAATTCTATTACAGTTAAAGATCCTAACTGGACAAAGGATACGGTGGCAGATAACTGCCAAAATGGAGTCTGCAGAAGGTGTATTGTGTTAACTTTATCATAGCATCACTCGATAGTCCAACAGTGAATGACGGGATCGTATGCGTGTCTATGATACTTGTCCTTATGACGCACCCTAATGAGGATAGTTCCTACGAGAGTTATACTATTCATTCATATTTTGCTAAACATGGTTCAAACAATTCATTAACAATCTGTTCATACATAGCATACTTGCTATTGCCTAGGTTCTGGAAGACTCTTTAAAATACAATGACATCTTTTGAGGTACTCATAGAGTCTTTCTTCTTGTCTGGCAGGATTGAATGTCTTCAAGGTGTACTCAGATTATGGCAATAGTTCTTGTTTCCTTTGTGCTATCATTTTTTCTAACTGGTCAACATTTTCTCTCAGCTCCTAATGAAGGGTTGCTTGCCTTTCTTTTTCTTTCCTTTCTTTGGCATATTCTTTCAAAATGTCATTAATAAGTTGTGCCTGCTCCTTTAATTCAAGCTTCTTCTTTTTGCTTTCCTGTTTATATTCTTCCATAAGTATTTCCTGATATTCCAGTTTTTCCTGTAATTTGCCATTCTAGACTCTTGCCTCTCTCACTGCATTTTGAAGCAAGGTCTTTTCTTTCTCCTACTGTATTTCCTGTCTTTCAAATTCCGCTTCTCTTGCTATTACTTCTTCCCTGAGCCTCTTTACCTCCTTTTTTAGGATTTGCTGTTGGTCTTCTAACTGCCTTATACGTTCTTGCAATTGCTGGTTCTCTGTGTTCGAATTCTGTAGAGAGCTGACTAGCTTGGCACTAGCTTCTTCTGAAAGGACTTTTCGATGAGGCATGCTTCCCTTTGGCTCTGCTAGATCAGAAACTCAATATCCCTGGTCTCTGCTTTTTCTCCACCTGAGATAATCTTCTGTGGTGCTTGGCCCTTTAGGAAATCGTTCGATCAAGGTGACCTTTTCCCAGGATTTGCGAAATGCTTTTAGTTTTTCTTTTCTGCCGGGTTCATGATAGAAATGAGCTTGATGAAACCCTTCAACATTGGGCGTGAACTGGGTTGAACCGAATTGCCTTATTACCAAAGCTGGGATGTAACTTGTGCATCTGGTCAGTCCCATCAAAAGTACCAAGTGATTATCCCCCGTACTGAACAAAATGGGCTGGCCCATAATCCACAACTTCCTCCAGTAATAGTTGTGACTGTTGAAGCTTATAATATGCTCTTGTCATTGTAGCTCATTCTTTGGACTTATTGCCAATTTAGCCATCTTTTCGATGAGAGGCTGGTCAGGATACTAGGTTAATCCCTTAATTTTCAGAGGACAGATATAGCTGAGGATCCAAAGATGTAGCAATTGGGAACAACACTTAATGGTTCCCTTACCCTGTCGTCGATAATACGTTAGAGTCAAAAAGGTCTCCGCGAGGATGGCAGGTATTGGGTTGACATTTTGCTTCTCTACTGCCCAAAACAACACCGTGACGTTGTAAGTTATAACTCCCAAAGGCCTGGGAAATAAAATGAGGCCGTAAATTCCCAAAACTAGTGCCAACGAAGCCTATTCCCATTGCTTGCCCTGAATATGCAAATCCAAATGCTTTTTGATATAGGTCCAATACCACCCATGTGTGTTTCCCTTGACGGTTTCCTTCGCCTTTTCTTCCTCTGCAGAGATTCCAAGTATATGCGCGAACCGTTTTCAGGTCTGCCTATGCTCAAGGTGTAGATAAATCCGATTTTGCGCCACATAAGGGATCTCTAATAGCTCCTGATATTCTTCTATAGTGGGAATCGTATTAATATCACTGAAGGAGAACACCCTATACCTGGGATTCCAAGTTGATAGCATGGCTTTTAATGCAGGAACTTGTATATCAAAGTTGCAATCCTCCCATACTTTTTCTCAAACTTTACTTTGACATGATCGGGAAGTGATTTCCAACTGCTGGATAAATCCTCAAGACCAGTCATTCCAACCTCAACCTTACTTAGATCAAATGGAGGTAATGGGCAAATGTCCGCCCTATGTCATCAATCTGTAGGGACTTTGAATAATGAATTAGTCTGGACCATTGTTTAGCATTCTGTTCTTGCTTTGAAACTCTTTCAGTTGACTAACTCGAGGATGCCATTTTAAAGTTTCTGTCTACACTTTACAAACACTAGTTTACAATACTTGCAGAAAGTAGGTTAGCAGAATAAACTTACGTAATTTTGAATTAAGGTGATGATATCTTTACACCTATCAAGGTAGGAAGGAACGTAAGTTTGTTAATCCTGCAATTATGGAAATAAACAATTATTTTAACAAAATCATTTGTGCACAATCTCACTTAAAATCACAATTTCTTATCAATCAAAACCCATCCTTTATCTCACTAACTATGCAAGACTAATCTAAAAGAGCCATCTTTGGGGGTGATTCTAACTCCCTATGGTCAGGGAGATCGAACTGCGATTCTAACTCCCTAGGGATGGGGAGGTCGAATCATTGTGCATAGTACTCAACACACTAATGAAACTTTCGATGGGCCAATAACAAATACTTAGATCTAACCTCTAATAAGAGGAGGATCTAAGCCTATGCACGTACCATGGTATTTAAAACAAAAGAAAGCTAACTCCATTGTCTCATCAACAAATGATATAGAGACGGGTAATAACCTTGTCAAACATTTATAGTGAGATATAAAATCATATCATGCATTTCTTTGTCCTTTTTGTGAGCATAAATCACAACACAATATTAATTCAAGATCAATTCCAGTATTCCATAATTTTTTTATGCTCATCACAATCCAAAATAAAATTTTGTATTTTATTCATGCAAATTTCCCTTCACAATTCAAAACATAATTCCAACACAATTTTCCAAACATAATTTATCCAGTCCAAAACAATATTCAATAATTGTTGAAATAATATTTCACAAAACTAAACTCATGCTTGCTATACCAATTTCAATAATCATTGAAATAAATCTCATAATTGATAAACATAGTGCATAAGGAAAAATAAAATCATTTAATAAAGTAAAATATTCAAAATAAATTCAATTAAAAACTAGTTGTGCAAAAACCTCTTTTGTCGACTCAATTTACTCAAACTTTCATTTTTCCTTCGAAGATCCCTTTTCAACTAAAACACATAAATTTAAAGTGCTTCAGTATCCATTTCTAATACTTAAATTCCAAAATTTTCTTTACAGACTTATCCTACCTATTACGGTTTATAAATTTCGGGTCTTTCATATTTTTGTGCATGGTGGCACTATTTATGGCACTATTCAAGTCAAAATGTTGACTTTTATATACTTAATAGGTTTACTAGTTCTAATTGCACCCATATACTACATTTTGGGTGTCAATTTTGTTGGCATTGATTGCCAATTCAATTTCTAAGTCTTGTAAGGGAAATTATAATTTTTCAGTTTAGGTCCCCTGTTTTCTATTATTCCATTGGTCTGGTTACTATGAGAATTTGGCTAAGTATCCTTCATCAAAGTTGTTCCTTATTATCTTAGCTTTAATTCCCTTTTTGAATCACTCCATTTAGAGTTTTGTAGCCCAAGTTATGCCTATTTTTCTAAGGCTGGCCAGATTTGGTATTACTCAGAATTCTGGGTATTTTCTGGACATTAGTAGTTTTGATGTGCTGACTTCAGGTGACTTTGTGGATAGGTTAGGATCAGAATTTGGGTTTGTTTTCTTCATAAATGTTGTAGGTCTATGTCTCAGCTTTCCATCGGTATAAGATTAAGGTCATTTGGACCTTCCTAGACCAAGTTATAGTCATTTAAGTAACTACTGTTCATTTGGTCATTTTTGTACAGGGAAGTGTTCCCAAATTCGGATTTGGCCGAATTGTTCACTAAGTTATGGTCATTTTCTGGGAATGATTCTGAAATGAAAAATGGTCCATTTTGTGTCTAGTTTTATTCTCAATTGACCATATACCAATTAGATTAGTAAATTTTAGTTTTGATCCCTGAAAAGGGCCTAGGTCAAGCTATCTGCATACTGACCCTAACCAATCCGAATTGAAACTTGGTTCTAACAATTCACACACAGTACAAATGGTCACAATTGGTCATTTCACAGTGTGACACGTGGCACCATGAGATGGTGACACATGGGATTACACATAAGATTGCCAAATGTTTTTTTTGATCATGTAAGATGATTAAAATCAAGATTAAATATAGGTTTGACACTTGGCACAATGTGATTGGGTCACTTAAACCTAGAGCTAATCAAAGGGTGACATGTGGAAAGGGTTTAATGTGTTAACCTAGCTATTTAAGTGTGGTTATGAAAAGAAAAATAATCAGCAGCAACTCCTCTCCTTTGTCACGCCACTTTGAGGCTTTTCATCTATTCTTCTTCATCTCTCATCAATTCAAAGAGATTAGCCATCAATCTCTTGAATTAAGAACACTAGAAATTGTTTCTAGTGTCCTGTTTACATCTCTAATCTCTTAAAAGGCAGAACTTGAATTTCTAATTAATAGAAAAGGCTTTAGAAGCTGTTCAAGGGCTGCCATAGGTGTTCTTGGTGTGGACAAGCTAGTGGGACAACATCTGGTGTCACAAAGACAATTTCAAAGCGCGGACACTGCAGCGCATCAAGAGGTTAGTGTAATCGTTCTTGATTTAATCTAGGGTTCTAAAATTAATCTGATTAATTTTAAAATCTTAAATGGCAAATACAGATCCAAAAACATATTAAAAGAGTTTTAATATGTTGTTTATCATTGAAATCAAATAGATAAAAATAAATCTTGCATGATGTATGTGACCCTAGGTGAAAATTTTTGAATTCAATGGTATAAACTTGTGTTTTTTACGCTTCCGTTCCTTCAATTGGTATCAGAGCCACTATATTTGCCATTTAGATTGTTGATTATATGATTTAATTGTGTGATTTGATCATGAGATGATTGATCCATTGCTGGTTGGATCAAGAGGTGTGGCGGCATTCTTGATGAACTCCAACATGGTGCGCATGGCTTGGGAAGATCATGGTGCGCATGGTTGTTATTAAATTCTGCAATTGTTGCATGATGAAAGGTTCATCATATGACTAATTAAAATGTTTAATTAGGATTTTTAATCACACAATTAAATTATGATTCAAATCAGAATTTTAAAATTTTTTTGAATGTGATTCAAATCTGAATTTTAAAAGTTGTTCGAATGTGATTCAAATCTGAATTTTTAAAGTTGTTTGAATCATATTTAAATCTAATTTTTTAAAATTGATTGAATAAAATTCAGATCTATTTTTTTAAAAAATGTTTGAATGTGATTCAAATCTGATTTTTTAAAAAATGTTTGAATGTGATTCAAATCTGAATTTTTAAAGTTGTTTGAATGTGATTCAAATCTGAATTTTTAAATTTGTTTGAATGAGATTCAAATCTAAATTTTTAATTTATTTGAATCATATTCAAATCTGGATTTTTAAGTTGAATATGAGATATTCAATTTAATTTAAGTATGTATGTTTTATTTAATTGTTAAATAGTGATATGCATGATGGATGATCATGGACTATAAAAGACCAATGTGATTGGATTTATTTCTTTTCTGTTTCTTTGGGATTGTAAATTAATTAATTTATTTTAATTTATTTTGGGCATGTATTATTAAGTTTGTAATAATTTTTGGGTTGTAATTTCATTTATTTAAGTTTTTGTAAATTCGCCTTGGTATGCCAAGGATTACCATGTAATATTGGATTGCAAGAAGTTCAAGGAGGTCAAGAGCATTGGTGAGACCAGTGGGAGAAATTCAAGATCAAGTGTTGATTATGTACTCCTTCAGCAACTCTTGTAAAATGAATGAATGAATGAAATGCACCTAGGAATGCCCTGATTCAATTCTTGGTGGCTCAGAATTGAATCCCTTAGAAAGTCCATGATCATACCATATTTATTGCTTATCCATGAATGCATGAGATGTATGGGAATGTATGCTATTATATGATATATGCATGCTAATTGGATAATGTGCAAAGTGAGACGTTAATAGTAATTAGAATGACCGTAAAATCTTCCAAACAAATGATTAAGTTGGAAATGCTATAATTAAAGTAATTATAACATAGGCCCTCCATTGGCGCAATTATTTTAAGAAATTTTAAATAGTTGCATAAGATGCAATTAATTTAAGAGATTTTCTTAAGAATAATTGTTAAGCATGAGATGTTGTAAATATGTAAATGGTTTAGTGGCCAATATTGGATGTACCTGAGGACATTAAAATTATTTGCATAATTACTGGCTCAATGGGATCAACTTAACTAATACAAGATAAGTCAATAATGGATGTACCTGAGATTTTGAGCATTAGGGGCTAGGTTAAGGATTGAACCTCACATGAGATGTGATGGGCAAGGAGTTGCTCACTTATAGTTTATTGTAATTCCAATAATGGATGTACCTGAGGATGATCAATAGAATTATAAGAATTCAATCACCCACTAGAAATCCATCCAACTAGGATTTCCGTTTTCTACTTTGGAAGTGTAGGATTCGCTAAGTTAGTGGGAGGACCAATTTGATTAAAAGACCATAATCATTTTGGTTAATTACATGATACATTTACTAATTAATCTGGTTATTTTCTGCGATTAATTTGTCTTGATAAAAATGAGCATAAAACAACCACCACCATCCAATATCCTTGCAAGCATACTTGATCACAATAGGTTAACAGGACCTAATCATGCGATTGGCTAAGAAATTTGAAACTTGTCCTGAACCTTGAACATATAGGATATGTTCTAGATTCAAATGTTCCTGGTCCCTTACCTCCAGAGGCCACACAAGAGGAACATGAAACTTTGGACAAGTGGAAGGAGTATGATATGAGAGCTAAGTGTTACATGCTTGCTTCCATGAGTAATGAGTTACAGAAGCAACATGAGAACATGCAGTGCGAGTGAGATCCTCCTTCACCTACAAGAGTTGTATGGTGAGCACAAAGAGCAGAATGCTAGGTATGAGATATCTAGACAGCTATTCCGTATGAGGATGTCTGAGGGACAGAATGTTGGGGATCATGTCCACAAGATGATTCGGCTGATTGAGCAGTTGGAACATCTTGACTTCAACATGGATTTCCAACTACAGACGGATTTGATCCTTCAGTCCCTTCCTAAGTCTTTTGGGAATTTTGTGACAAATTTCCATATGACTAAACAGGAATGCACCTTAGTTGGTTTACTCAACATGCTGGTTATTGCCCAAAAGAATATGCCAGGCAATAAAGGAAAAGAGGTAGCTTTGGTTGCATCTTCTTCTGCTGGAAAGTCCAACAAGAAGAAGGGCAATAAGAAAAAGAAACCTCAGATTCCTGGTCCTTCCAAGAAAATAGCTAAACAGAAAAGGAAGACTAAAGCTGATGGAGGCAAAGGAAAGTGTTTCCACTGCCAAAAGGATGGGCATTGGAAAAGGAACTGCCCAGAGCATCTTGCTTCTCTGAAGGATAAGAAGGATACACCTTAGGAAGGTATGTCCATATCTCTTTATTTAGATTCTGATGATACTCATAGTTCATCTACAGCTTGGGTTTTAGATACTGGTGCCAGTTCTCACATTTCTAATGATATGCAGGAACTAGCAAACAGTAGCAGCTTGCGTTCTCAAGATATTAGAGTCCGGATTGGCAATGGCTCAACTGTTGAAGCTTTAGCCATAGGATCTAAATCTTTTTACATGTTTGGACATATTTTGTGTTTGGATAATATTTTATATGTACCTGATGCTTTTAAGAACATCATTTCTATATCTAGTTTGACTAGAAATGGCTATGAATTTCAGTTCACAGATGATGTTTACAATATTTATTTTGGAAATAAATATGTTAGTTCGGGTTATATGAATGATGGTATTTATTCTTTGGATAATAATGACAAACACAAATTGAATGCAAGTGATCTAAAAGAATGTAATGCCATGATGAAAACAAACTCAAGTTCAAAATATATTTGGCACTTAAGGTTATGTCATGTTGCAGAAGATAGGATTGCAAAACTGGAGAAAATGGGGATTTTATCCTCATTGGGCTCTGAGCCTACTCCAACTTGTGAATCTTGCCTTCAGGACAAAATGACTAGATCACCCTTTGTTGGACAAGGGCTAAGAGCTGAAAATATTTTGGAGCTAACACATAGTGATGTATGTGGTCCATTTAAAGAAATGGCTAGAGGAGGTTTTCATTATTTTATTACCTTTACTGATGATAAATCAAGGTTTGGGTATTTGTATTTGATGAAATACAAACATGAATCTTTTGAAAAATTCAAAGAATTTAAATATGAAGTAGAAAATCAAACAGGAAAGAGTATTAAAGCTCTTTGATCAGATCGTGGAGGTGAATATTTGAGTACTGAATTTGATGAATACTTGAGAGAGCATGGCATTGTTTCTCAGCTAACTCCTCCAGGAACGCCACAACGGAATAGTGTATCTGAAAGGAGAAATCGTACCCTATTGGATATGGTACATAGTATGATGAGCTATACTGATATGCCAATCTTCTTTTGGGGATTTGCATTAGAATCAGCTTTGTATATTCTGAATAGGATTCCATCAAAATCAGTTTCTTCCACACCTTATGAGATATGGCATGGAAGAAAACCAAGTCTTAAGCATGTTAAGATTTGGGGTTGTCCAGCTTATATCAAAAAGCTGAACACTTATAAATTGGAGACCAGATCAGAAAAAGGTCGATTTGTTGGATATCCAAAAGATAGTTTTGGATATTATTTTTATTTGCCTACTTCACAAAAGGTTGTGATAAGTAGAGATGCCACATTTCTTGAACAACAGTTTGTTCAAGAAGGAGGCAAAGGAAGGCAAATAGAGTTAGAATTGGAGAATTTTGACCAACCAACAGATCAGATGGATATAGATTCATCTAGTCAACCTATACCCGTTGACGAAACATCTACAACTGTTCCTCATAGAACAACCAGGGTACTCACCCACCTGTGAGATATGGTTTTCTTCATGAAGAAAAACAAGAGTTGTCTACTCATGAAGAAGTAGATCATGGAGATGATCCACTTACTTATGAATAAGCTATATCAGATATAGACTCTTCAAAATGGATTGATGCTATGAAATACGAGATTGATTCCATGTATAAGAATCAAGTTTGGGATCTTGTTGACCCACTTGAAGATATTGTACCTATAGGGAACAAATGGGTTTTCAAGAAGAAAATTGATTCTGATGGAAAGGTAGAGACCTATAAGGCAAGGCTAGTAGTGAAAGGGTTTCGCCAAAGGCAAGGAATCGACTATGAGGAGACTTTCTCGCCTGTTGCCATGCTTAAATCAATTAGGATTTTATTAGCAATAGCTGCATACTATGATTATGAGATTTGGCAGATGGATGTCAAAACAGCTTTTCTCAATGGATACATTGAAGAAAACATTTTCATGGAACAACCTAGGGGATTTGAATCCCAAGATGGTTCCAAGGTATGCAAGCTAAAGCGATCCATTTATGGGTTGAAACAAGCTTCGAGGAGTTGGAACATCCGTTTTGATGAAGCCATTAAATTCTTTGGTTTTATCAAAAATGAGGATGAGCCATGTGTATATAAGAAGGTTAGTGATAGTGCTATCACTTTCCTTGTCTTATATGTGGATGACATACTGTTGATGGGTAATGACACAGGTATGTTGACGACTATAAAGGTATGGTTGTCAAATACATTCTCCATGAAAGACTTAGGGGAGGCAACCTATATTCTTGGGATTCGCATCTATAGAGATAGAGCGAAAAGAATAATTAGTTTATCCCAAAGTCTATACTTGGAAAAGGTGTTAAAGAGGTTTAACATGCTTGATTCCAAGAGAGGATTGTTACCAGTGAGACATGGTATCCACCTTTCTAAAGAGATGTCTCCAAAGACACCTGAAGAAAGAGATAAGATGGCCAGGATTCTATATGCTTCGGCTATTGGAAGTTTAATGTATGCAATGTTGTGTACTAGGCCGGATATTGCATATGCTATTAGTTTGACTAGCAGCTATCAATCCAATCCAAGTTTGGAACACTGGATAGCTGTCAAGAATATCCTTAAGTACTTGAGAAGAACTAAGGATTTATTCTTGATTTATGGAGGTGGAGACTTGCAATTGGATGGTTATACTGATTCTGATTTCCAATCAGATATCGATGATAGAAAGTCTACCTCTGGATGTGTGTTCATTTGTAATGGGGGTGCAGTCAGTTGGAAGAGTTCCAAATGAAACCGCATTGCAGATTCCACTACAGAGGTCGAGTATATTCTTTGCATCGAATCTGCAAAGGAAACTGTTTGGATAAAGAAGTTCATGACAAAACTTACAGTAGTTCCTTCCATTGAGTCAGCAGTTCCATTACACTGTGACAACAATGGAGCAGTCATACAAGCTAAGGAACCAAGGTCTCACCAGAAATCCAAACACATAGAAAGGCGCTACCACATTATCAAAGAAATAGTTGGGCGAGGCGATGTAGCCATGCAGAAAATAGCATCAGCTGAAAATCCAGCTGATCCATTCACTAAGCCTATGTCACAGACTCCGTTAGACCGACATCTTGAGAAGATAGGTCTAAGATATTGTAATGAATGGCTCTAGTGCTAGTGGGAGATTGTTAGTAGTATGCCTTAGAGCATATCATTTAGTATGTATCTTGTACATATTTTTATTAATAAAAGGCATTTCCACTTTTCCGTTTACATAATATATTTATGTGTAATAGAAAAGTTCCATTGATATTTTGTTAGAAATATTATTCTTAAGTTGTTAAGAATATGAGTGACAATATTTTTAGCACAAAGTATCATAAATAGGTTCACAATCGAGGATACTTCATAATAAGGACATAACTTATCCAGAAAGATTGTATTCATGTTTGTTCCCAAGTTATTTATATGAGATATAAATAAGATGGAATGGTGAGTCTCATGCCATATAACAAACATGATAGGCACTTATAAATGATAAGTAGGCCGAACCAGTGACACTTATGACAAGCACATGGAGTTTACTCTTGTCAATGTTTTGTCATAAATCATATCAGTGCATATAATCTTTAGACCTGAGATAGCACAGATATCTTGTATATAGGTAGTTTGAGTTTGATACTGCTTTCATACTTGTACTATGTATGGGTATATGGGCATGTGTTGGCTCCTACTAGTTATATATGGAGGTAGGTGTTGATCAAGATGGAATCTGTTCCTCTAAGTAAATAGAGATAAAATCCTATGTTCATTTAATTGTTCTTGATGTTTCAAGTTCTGGCTAGACAGATAGATTTATTCGAGAAAGAGTTTCGATGAGAAAATCTTTTAATCAAGAACTGGAATTAAAAGAGAACATAATATTCATAGCAAATGGAGTTTGACATAAACCATGACTCGGCTTGAGTTGGGATTTTGTAACAGAGAGATTCTAGTGCATGGTAACATATGATTATAGGTTCATTTAAGGTAAACCTTATTACTAATTGGGTGGCCATGGCATGCTATGCTAGGTGTTAACCATGGTCAATGAGGTTCATAAAATGATTTAGAGAAATCATTTATGGTAAGAAAGAGTTCTGATGATATTAAGAGTTGATATCATGTCTCATTGCCAATTAGTGATGAGCCTAGTAAGTCACACACATATACAAGTTATCACCTATTTAAATATGATTTAATTAATTAATTAAAGAGTTTAATTGATTAATTAAATAGGTTTGGTTTGCAATTAAATTGCAAAGTCCCTAGCATGACTTGAAACCAAATCTAGATTATTGGATGTGTAGTATAAATTAAATTTATATTTAAAGTGTTTAAATATGAATTTAATTAATGAGAAATTAATTAATAGAGATTAATTAATTAATTTATATTTGATATAAATTAATTAGAAGAAGAAAAATAATTATTTTGGGTTAAGAACTCAAAATTAAGACACAGGGGCATTTTGGTCATTTCACAGTGTGACACGTGGCACCATGAGATGGTGACACATGGGATTATACATAAGCTTGCCAATTGTTTTTTTTAATTATGTAAAATGATTAAAATCAAGATTAAATATAGGTTTGACACTTGGCACAATGTGATTGGGTCACTTAAACCTAGAGCTAATCAAAGGGTGACATGTGGAAAGGGTTTAATGTGTTAACCTAGCTATTTAAGTGTGGTTATGAAAAAAAAAATAACCAGCAGTCACTCCTCTCCTTTTGTCACACCACTTTGAGGCTTTTCATCTATTCTTCTTCATCTCTCATCAATTCAAAGAGATTAGCCATCAATCTCTTGAATTAAGAACACTAGAAATTGTTTCTAGTGTCCTGTTTACATCTCTAATCTCTTAAAAGGCAGAACTTGAATTTCTAATTAATAGAAAAGGCTTTAGAAGCTGTTCAAGGGCTGCCATAGGTGTTCTTGGTGTGGACAAGCTAGAGGGACAACATATGGTGTCCTGAAGACGAATCTCAAAGGCGCAGACACGCTGCAGCGCATCAAGAGGTTAGTGTAATCGTTCTTGATTTAATCTAGGGTTCTAAAATTAATCTGATTAATTTTAAAATCTTAAATGGTAAATACAGATCCAAAAACATATTAAAAGAGTTTTAATATGTTGTTTATCATTGAAATCAAATAGATAAAAATAAATCTTGCATGATGTATGTGACCCTAGGTAAAAATTTTTGAATTCAATGGTATAAACTTGTGTTTTTCACGCTTCCGTTCCTTCACCTCCAACAAAGTGTTTTCTTTTGATTTTAAGTTAAGATCTAAGCTACTTACACTAAAAACATAAGTATTAAACATAGATTTTCAATTCAAACCACTAACCTTAAACTTTGAAGTTCAATCTTCACTTTCTTCCTTTTCTTCTTTTCTTTCCTTCTTATAAAGCTTTCTCAAGTTGATCTAACAAGTTTTTATGGATTAGTTTGGAGTCAAAGTAGGTTTAAGTGGTTGGAACCAAGCTTAGATTCAAGCTTTCATGGTGTAAAAATGGTGGCTTAGTGAGAGAGATGGGGCGGCCAACTTGGAAGAAGAAGAAAGGAAATAATTTATTTTTCAATTTTGTGTTTATTTTATGTGTTTTAGTCTTAATTGACTTGGTCAATTATGGTAGGGAAATTAAAATGAGTTTTGACATCATGATGATGTCATAAAGGTGATGTAAGGTGATGTAATAAATTTTTTTCTTTTTCTTTTTCTTTTATATTTGTTTTTTCATTAGTTATTTAATTTAATTCTCGATTTCGAAATTTTCTTTTCTCTGATTTTATTAGACAGTTAGGTCAGGAGTCAGTTCTAGGGGTGAATTAACCAAATTGCCACTCACTGGTTCAATCCGATTTGCAAGTTATTCGATATATCTTTCGGATCCCTGACCTAATTATTTGACCTACTAAAAAATTCTTTATTGTGATTTTCTCTTTTTCATTGTGTACGCAATAGTCTAAAGGATCGTGGCGTCACATTTTTCTGTTCAGAATTTGGGTTACGATTAACCTTGCAGTCATTTCCTGGGAAGGTCACCCATCGCTGTGACTCCCGACTCATTTAACATTTTATGCATTGTTTCTCTTATTTATACTTAACCTTCTAGTCAGCACTATTTATTTTCGTTCAGGGCTTTTCTAGGTGTCTTAACATGGTTCTAATCCTCTTAATTGTCCGAACCGACATCGGTCACCGAAACAGTGAAATACACCAGGCTATGCAAATAGGGGTGTTACACTCTCCATCGGGCCTCAACCTAATATTTGGGATACTTTGGGAAGAACTCTCCCACCGATCCCTTGGTGTATTAAGAATTTAATTTGAGAGCTCGGGTAAGAACTCTCCCCCGATCTCTTAGTATATTTTAATTTGAATTTAAGCTAAGAGAATTCGGGTAAATACTCTCTCCCGATCTCTTAATGTATTCTATTAAATTTTCAGCAGAGGATTTCGGGTAAGAACTCTCCCCACAATTTCCATATATTTTGTTAAGATTTTGGCTGAGAATTCGGGTAAGAACTCTCCCCCGATTTCTTAATATATTGCGTTAAAATTTTGGCTAAGAATTCGAGTAAGAACTCTCCCCCGATCTCTTAATATATTGCGTTAAAAAAAGTTAGGCTGAGTTCGGGTAAGAACTCTCCCCCGATCTCTTAATATATTGCATTAAAAATTAGGCTGAGTTTGGGTAAGGACTCTCCCCCTATCTCTTTATATATTGCGTCAAAAAAAATTAGGCTGAGTTTGGATAAGAACTTTCCCCCGATCTCTTAATATATTGCGTTAAAAATTAGGCTGAGTTCGGGTAAGGACTCTCCTCCGATCTCTTTAGGCTGAGTTCGGGTAAGAACTCTCCCCCGATCTCTATATGTTTTGTTAAGATTTTGGCTGAGAATTAGGGTAAGAACTCTCTCCTGAGCTCTTAATACATTTATAAGAATGACATTTTATAAGAACTTCGAACTAGGGATTTAGGTAAAGGGTCTTTCTTGATCCCTTTTATATGGGAATGAAATACTGAAGACACGGGAAACCCTTTTATAAAGCTTTTCCTAGCCAATGGGGCTTTATAACTAGATGGCGGACGATAGGCCAAACTCCTTGCTGATCTTCCACATGATCGCTTTATCAGAACTCTTTGGTTTGAGACATCCGATCTCTTTTTAGTCACTCGCCCGAGACCCAAACTTTTCTTAATTCCTGATCTATTGTCTTATTATTTGGGCTTGTTCCAAGGCCCGATCTCATAACTTATTTGTTTGACCTAATCTTGTTTCCAACCTATTCGACCTTTGCTACACCTATTTTCCTTTATTATTTTTTTCATTTATTCAGACCAAAAATTCTCATGTTAAAGTGCTCCTGCTTATATTCTTTAGAGTATTTATGAGTCACCAATGACTCAAACATCAAACATCAACTCTCAAAAGGAATGAAAACAAGGTGACGATAAATGGAATTTACGAATGAATAAAAAGAAGACAAAGGAAATAACTACGGGCTAAGATAACCTATTCTGAGATTTAGTATGACTGGATATATAAAAAAAACTTTAAAAGAAAACTTGAAAAAACAAACCAACGATATTCAATAAAATGACAGTTTAGACGCTTACCTGTGGAAAGTTGGGGAGAAAGGCGATCTAACTCCGGTATCCACAAATCTTAGAGAGGTGAAGGCAGACAGCCGAAGGACTTGAGCTTACTCGAGGTAATGGGAATAAAGCAGAATGAAGTTGAGCTCAGAAGGTAATGCACAGATACTAGAGTGGTGGGAATGAGGCGGAGTAAAGATGGGTTCACAGGGTAGTGCACAGGTATTGAAAATGAAAATCACAGGATTTGGAGCTCTTTGAAATGAAATACTTCAGAAAACTAGTTTCTAAAGTTTTTCAAAACTTTTAGAGCTTCGAATGGCAATGCAATAAGAGTTTAGAGTCTTTCTACGATAATCACCACCTCCTCCTTTTATAGTATTGCATGTAGGTATTTATAGGGAATGGGTATTCAAAATAAAGGGTCAGGATCTTATCAGGGGGAGATGGAAGGCTTGGATTCAAAAGGACATAATTTGATGTTTGAGAATTAAAGAGATTCAAAATGGAGGGTCGGGATTCCATTCAGAATATATGTCCTTTCATCCCTTAATCCAACGGTCAAGGGTCTCGCCTTACGAAATGGATCCAAAGGCTGGGAATAAAAGGCGCTGAATCTGTCATTTGCTTTTGATCTGATGGCTCCAGATCCATCCTTGCTATTATAATCAATGGTGTAGATCGAGATGTATAGGGCTGATTTAACCGTTTGGCATTTGGCGATTAGGGAGGCGTCCTTGCAAATGAGATGTGCGATGAGGATCTGATCATGCCCGCAATGCTTTAACTAACTCAGATCTGATGGTGAAGGGAGTTAATTGAAATTTCTGATCGAAAGTTATTTAACCCCTCTGCGTTCTCCGATCTCTATAGGTCATCCCCGTTTCTTCCAATCTTGTTGTGACTGACCCATCTTAAGATTGTTATTCCGATCTCTATCTTCTTTTGCCTCCGATCCTTTTTATTTCCTGATCTCACTATTTTACAACCTCCTACTCAATCTGACCTGTATCGGTCAAAGCAATAAATTCTTCGGTTACCTATGAGCCCGTTTCAAGTTTCACAATAAATGCCAGGGCCCTATATATATGCAGCAATAGGAAATCACCTTCACACTTCACTTTTTCCATTTTCAGTTTATTTTCGATGCACTACTTCCCCAATTCTAGCTTTTTCGATGATAATTCTAATTATGATGGCCATTTTAATCTTTTTTCGACTGTTTCCTTCGTCCCTTGCCTGAAAATTTATGACCCCGGTGATCGAAGAGCCATGAGAAATTCATTTAATGATAGCAAGAGAATTGGACTAATTTACTGATTAAAGTCGAAAGTGACAGCCATGCCGATCTTGAATCGATCTACCGATACGATCAGTAGATCGATCTCAGACAAGAGGACTGCTAATTTCAATCTTGATGTTGGTGATTGCCTATTGAAGTTCATTTGGCTCCCAACCATATCGAGTGTCCCGACTGCAGCTCGGTTATGGTCAATGACATCGGTGATGACTCCACTCAATATCATGAGAGTCATAGTCACCCTATCTGAGTTACACATCTATCCAATATTTGTGGCTGGCTTTTTGATCAAACAATTTTGAGTTTAGAAGTAGTCTGAGTTTGGTAGAATGTAGTGTAGGGATACTTGTAATTGCTGATCTTGAGAGATCGCCCAAATGATGTAATATGATCTTTTAGAAATGAAATGAAATTTTATTTGAATATTTATTTTGTTTTACTATTGCATTATTTTTAGATCTCTTTTAATTGTGTCCAATCTACTCCCGCCAAATGAACTCATAAACTGATCTATTTTATCCGATCTCTTTTATGCGCTTCTGGAATCTTCTTGTGACGTGTCATGGAGGTGGCCCGGTCCCACTAACCGATGCGTCACTTGGGACTTCGTGAGCATTTAATGCTTAGACGGGTATAAATAGGGGAAAGGTTAGTCATTTTTTTCCTTATGTCATTTTCAGATCTTCCCCTAGCGATTTCAATACTCCCTCTTGCTTTCTAAAGTTTTCAGGCACCGATTCACACTCCGGTAAGGGTTTTGATCTTTTCTCGGTTGGTTCTCACTTTTATTTTCTGAAAATGAGCGGTACTGTTGGTTAGAGAGCTGCTAGTCCTTCCTCCGTTCATATCTCATGGACATCAGATGAAGTTGAGGTGGTCAGGCTGAGCGGGTGACCTAAACCTTTTACAACCTCTGTCTCAGCCCACGGTCAGGTGGCTAAGTCAAAACAAGCATCTACTTCAGGGAAAGAAAACTTACCCATGGATGAGTTGCCGTCGGTCCTCAAGGAAATTGATCTGCAGTCCATTAGTCAAGAATACAACCTTCGGACTGACTCCTTCGAGCTCATCAGATGTCACGACGATCTCCGAGCTGATCATTTCTTTGAAGAAAATGACATGATCATGGTATATGAAGAACAGCTGAAGGCCGGGCTTTGGTTCCCCCTAGATGAATTCTTTAGAGTCGTTCTGAAGTTCCATCATGTATGCGTAGCCCAAGTGCACCCGAACTCTTGGCCAACTCTTTGTGGCTTTCAGAGGCTTATGCTGAGCTAAAAAGCTCGAGCCTCCAGCAAAGGTTTTCGGTGAGTTGCATAGGCTCGCTTGGCAAAAGGACGACGAGTATTGGTTTTTCCAAGCCAAGTCGCACTGTGGGCTTTTTATCGATCTCCTTTCTTCGTTAAAGAATTGGAAGAATTGGTTCTTCATATTGAGGAATAAGATTTCGAATGGCTTTGAGGGTATCCTACGCAGTTGGCAGCACTTGGTCCCTTCAGTTCCAAAGAAGATTGCTTTAAATAAAGATAAGGACGTCATGGTAAAGGAATTGAAGGATCAGGCGGCTACTCACAAGTATTCACGTTTAGATGCAGTTATGGCTGAATTGAAGTGGTGGCTAATGCAGATGATTGCCCATGAGGATTATGAGCTACAGCTCTCTAACCTTGGACCCGGGATCGGTACAACCTAAATCTTTAGCCTCCTGACTTAGGTGATCTCACTAACTTGTTATCTGTGCAGGTATGGCTGGAGGTAAGGGCGTGAAGGAGAGCCGTAAGCAAAAAAGGGAGGTCACACGGAAAGTGCAAGAAATGAAAATTGCTGCTGTATCCCAGACGCCAGGGCGAGACTCGTTAAAAGTGTCGGGCTCTTCGTCTCGACCTTCAAGACAGTCGACCCCAGAGATAGAGATCGCTCCTTCCCCTCCTCGATATGATGAACCACCGCCTCTGCCGGTTTCTTCAAGTGTGGAAGGAGGGTCTTCCCAACCTGCTGTGAGGACCCTCTCTCGTGGTGCCCAAGTCCTCATCCATTCGCTAGAGAAGAATAGCATAGTTCAGGGGAATCCTAGCCTGGCTAAGGTTTTGGGTGCCACCATCTGCTTTTAGGATGATCAAAATCGGCTAACTCCGGATAGCATTGACAACCTCCTAGCTCAAATAATGAGCTTGAGAGTAGAGAGCCTTATGAATCAATATATAATCAGAGAAAAGGCTCATCTCTTGAGACAAGAAATTCTGAAGGCTGTCTAGGACGCTGCTTTCTCTAAAACCAAACTTTCGTCTGCTCAGGACTACATTGTCGAGATCGAGGGTCGGACGAAATCTTATGAGGATAGGATAGCTGAACTAGAGCGCGAACTCGAAGAAGCTCGGGCCTACCGAACTACCGATGTCACTCGCCTTACCAATGAGATCAAAGTGAAAGAAGAAGAGGCCATAGCGAGGGAAACTGGTGCTTATGTGAATGCTCATGGCGATCATCTGGCCGAGCTTATAAGGCGCTATCCTGAGGAAGACTTCTCTTGGATGGTGAATCTTGTCCCTAGAGGTGAAGAGGAGAGCGAGGAGGAGCCTGAAAGAGAGAGAGGATGATAGAACTGATAATGTACCTGGAGAGCAGGTTAGGGGAGACCCTCCTGTCGAATGACTTGTACATTTTTATTTTGAAATGAATTGAAGTCTTTTATGTTCAATTTCTTGATAAGATCGGAAAGCATCCAAACCAAATTGTCTGAGTACTTAATTGATTGAATGTAGTTGAACATTAAACCTGATAGCGACTATTAATTAAAAGGTATCAAATTACTCTAAGAGATCGGAAAATTGTTACACGCGAACATGAGATCAGACAGAGCCATGACCAAATATTGAATGCAACTTTAGAATATTAGAATTGCAAAGATTTGACACTGACTTGAACTTTTAAGGTCGGAACCATTATTTGACCGGATAAAAACCTTAACTTCATTTGAGGAATATCTGAGCAATTCAAGCGAGAAGCTCAATCACAACGTTAGTCAAATGGAATTTTGCGGTATTTGTACATAGAGAGATCAGAGAACAACATTGGGCAAGATTGGATGGTCCGGAGATCCAATATTGACTCGAACTCATCGGGTAAAGACCAAGGGATCGAAAAGCAATCTAACTTGAGCGTAAGATCGATTTATTCCAAAGACGAGCCATTGGTAAGTTCGGAAAAGCTACCTGTGATCGAGACATCGATCGAGACCGGTGTTAGTAGTATGCCCTAGAATATATCATTTAGTATGTATCTTGTACATCTTTTATTAATAAAATGCATATTCACTTTTCTGTTTACATAATATATTTACGTGTAATAGAAAAGGTTCATTGATATTTTGTTAGAAATTCTATTCTTAAGTTGTTAAGAATATGAGTGACAGTATTTCTAGCACAAAGTGTCATAAATAGGTTCACAATCGAGGATACTTCACAATAAGGACATGACTTATCCAATAAGATTGTATTCATGTTTGTTCCCAAGTTATTTATATGAGATATAAATAAGATGGAATGGTGAGTCTCATGCCATATAACAAACATGATAGGCACTTATACATGATAAATAGACCGAACCAGTGACATTTATGACAAGCACATGGAGTTTACTCTTGTCAATGCATTGTTATAAATCATATCAGTGCATATAATCTTTAGACCTGAGATAGCATAGTTATCTTATATATAGGTGGTTTGAGTTTGATACTACTTTCATACTTGTACTGTGTATAGGTATATGGGTATGTGTTGGCTCCTACTAGTTATATATGGAGGTAGGTGTTGATCAAGATGGAATCTGTTCCTCTAAGTAAATAGGGATAAAATCCTATGTTCATTTAATTGTTTTTGATGTTTCAAGTTCTTGGTCAGGACAGATAGATTTAATCAGAAAAAAGTTTCTGATGAGAAAATCTTTTAATCAAGAACTGGAATTAAAAGAGAACATAATATTCATAGCAAATGGGATTTGACATAAACCATGACTCCAGCTTGAGTTGGGATTTTGTAATAGAGAGATTCTAGTGCATGGTAACATATGATTATAGGTACATTTAAGGTAAACCTTATTACTGATTAGGTGGCCATGGCATGCAATGCTAGGTGTTAACCATGGTCTATGAGGTGCATAAAATAGTTTAGAGAAATCATTTATGGTAAGAAAGAGTTCTGATGATATTAAGAGTTTATATCATATCTCATAGCCAATTAGTGATGAGCCCAGTAAGTCACACACATACACAAGTAATCACCAAATTAAATATGATTTAATTAATTAAAGAGTTTAATTGATTAACTAAATAGGTTTGGTTTGCAATTAGATTGTAAAGTCCCTAGCATGACTTGAAACCAAATATAGGTTATTGGATGTATAGTACAAGTTAAATTTATATTTAAAGTGTTTAAATATGAATTTAATTAATGAGAAATTAATTAATAGAGATTAATTAATTAATTTATATTTGATATAAATTAATTAGAAGAAGAGAAATAATTATTTTGGGTTGAGAACTCAAAATTAAGACACATGGGCATTTTGGTCATTTCACAGGGTGACATGTGGCACCATGAGATGGTGACACATGACACTACACATAAGCTTGCCAAATGTCTTTTAATCATGTAAGATGATTAAAATTAAGATTAAATATAGGTTTGACACTTGGCACACTGTGATTGGGTCAATTAAACCTAGAGCCAATCAGAAGGTGACATGTGGCAAGGGTTTTAAGTGGTGATCTAGCTATATAAGTGTAAGGATGAAGGAACAAAACACAACCTGTCACACCCTACCCCTCTGTAAGGCATAACATGATCCCGTAGTATACCTAATGAATTACCAACTCCGTCTACTGATAACCCATTAAATACACTACAAGGGATTTTAAAAACTTTTATTACTTCTTTTACAGTGGTGAGCACTATTTACAGGTGTTAAAAACCTTTTTGAACTGAAGTGATAGAACTAACACATTTGAATTATTTGGAATTTCTATAAAAATTTTGGCAGAGTGCCATCTATATTTTGGATAAAACAGTTCTTCAGAAAAACCTGTAAAAAGCACTTCAATATATATTTCCAAATCTCAACTCCAACATGTTTCTCAACACAACATATTTCTCAACTCAAATCCATAGTAATTTTTCAAAGACTGAGATACAAGAAATATAATACAATTTTTTTTTTTACAGGTCAAAATAACTCATAATTTACTTTACAACTTTAATGTACAATTTTAATTTACAACTGCTCAAAACCAAGAATACTATATACATACAGTGAACATACATTACAATATAAAATGCAGAATATGGTATACTCAATATACCCGATGATCTCTCAATGTAGTACTAGCGACCTAGTCACGCCTGTCGATCTGTCTACTGCGACAAAGAATGAAAAGCTATCGCTGAGTAAAATTTACTTAGTGGTGCACAATAACAATTTGAAATGCGATATATAAATCTTTTATTGGCAGTTCACAAATCAAATGATTCGCAATTCCATTTCACAATTTACAAAATTTATCTAACACAAATTTGATCAAATAACTGAATAATACCGTTTTGCAAATCAATAACACAATTCGATCAAATAACTGAATAATACCGTTTTGCAAATCAATAACACAATTCGATCAAATAACTGAATAATACAATGTTGCCAATCGATAACATAATTTAGGCCATGAAACAATTTTTCCACACATGCCATGTTGTACACCACGACAAGACACACTCACCCCAATAATCGAAATCAATGAGGGAGGAAGCTAGTTGAATAATGAGCACTCATCCACACTCACCTCAGACTGGCAAGTCAAAGAGGGAGGAACATAATCACACTCACCCTAGACTGATAAGTCAAAGAGGGAGGAATATATCACACTCACCCCAAAAATGGAGGAGGAACATAGTAACAGTGTCATGCCAAGTGTGAATCAAAACAATTTCAAATCACAATATTTCATACAAACCATAAATCACATTTTATCTCAAAATTTCCATTTGCAAAGTTGGCAACACAATAATTTCCAAATAAGATTCTCATTTCTCCAAATAAATTTGCTAGTAAAAGTAGTGAATATAAAAGTATTGTGCACGGACACAATTTAAAACAATAACATACAAATAATTATAATTTACTTCAATTGAAAATTTCAAAAGAATTAATTATTGTGCACAAACACAATTTAAGACAATAATATATAAATAATCGTAATTTATTTTAATTGAAAAATTCAAAAGAAATACTTATTGTGCACAAACATAATTTAAAACAATGACATACAAATAATCATAATTTATTTCAATTAAAAAATTCAAAAGAAATAACTATTGTGCAGAAATACAATTTAAAACAATAACATACAAATAATCATAATTTATTTCAATTGAAAATTTCAAAAGAAATACTTATTGTGCACAAACACAATTTAAAACAATAACGTACAAATAATCATAATTTATTTCAATTGAAAAATTCAAAAGAAATAAATATTGTGCACAAACCTCTGATAACTGTCTCTTGGCTCTGACTCAGTGTTTCTTTCCCCTCCCTGAGTCTTTGCTAACTGAGAAACACAATTTGAAGTGTTTCAGTACTCATTTAAACTGTCTCTAACGATAATGCTTGATAATTAATTCACTGAATTCATTTATTCGCTTAGTCAACCTACTATGTCGACCCTTGGTACATTCTAGGTAATTTAGGTTTTAATGTCATTAATATGTCACATTCGATAGTCTTTTAGGGTTCGTACATGTTACCAAATTCATTTCCGTGTATACTGCATTTTCTTGCGATTTGCTAGATTCCGAGATACTAGTTTGACCTAGCCGGACGACCCAGTTCCCTCGGTTTTCGGATTTCGGTCAAAACTACAAACTTGTAGATCTATGTCTTATGGAACGCGAGGCAAAATTTCAGATCATTCTGAGTTATGTAGGCCAAGTTATGGTCATTTTACTATTGCTAGTCAAATTGCACCAAAATTGGTCATTTTAGGTCACTTTAGGTCATTTTAGGTTCGGCCAGTTTTTGGACCCGAACTTGTGCAAGCTGTTTGACTTACTTATGGTCATTTCTGGGCTTTGGTGTCTTCATAAGACTTGTATATATGGGTCTTAACTATTCATGGTTAAAATTTCAGGTCAATTGGACCTGTTTTGAGTGAGTTATGGCCTAAACACTAACTGCTGCCCAAATGGTCAGTTTTCAGGCCTCAATTGCACTTAATCCGGATTTGGTCATTTTTCAAGCTACCTTGCAAGCAGAATTTTGGCAAGCTTCCTTCATGAAAGTTGGCACATTTTGTGCCTAGTTTCACCTCCAATTGGTCTCATACCAATTGGAGCCACAGAATTAAAGTTCTAGGCCTAAAACTCAAACTGCCTTATTGAAATTCTTGCATACACATCAAGCATCACTCACCAACTTAACATTCAAACTAATTCTGGTTGTACCACAACCTAAACATAATTCACAACACATTATAGGTCATTTTGGCAGCTTACAATTACATTCAACATACACCAACAAGTGCAGAAATTTTCAATCCAATTTACAACAATTCAATCACCTTTTTATGCTCATTTACATGTCCCACTTCACACCACCTTACACACACTCAAACTGCCATAACAACCAACACATTTTAACATCATTATTCCATAAACCAAGCATGAATTCCAGCATTCTTCAAGGGTTAGCAAACTGTCACAATGGTACACTTACATTCCATTACTTTCCAAGCTTTAAATTTCATTTTATGTCACACCCTACCCCTCTGTAAGGCATAACATGATCCCGTAGTATACCTAATGAATTACCAACTCCGTCTACTGATAACCCATTAAATACACTACAAGGGATTTTCAAAACTTTTCTTACTTCTTTTACAGTGGTGAGCACTATTTACAGGTGTTAAAAACCTTTTTGAACTGAAGTGATAAAACTGACACATTTGACTTAATTGGAGTTTCTGTAAAAATTTTGGCAGAGTGCCATCTGTATTTTGGATAAAACAGTTCTTCAGAAAACCTGTAAAAAGCACTTCAATATGTATTTGCAAATCTCAACTCCAATATATTTCTCAACACAACATATTTCTCAATTCAAATCCATAGTGATTTTTCAAAGACTGAGATACAAGAAATATAATACAAAACTATTTAAGTAAATGAAATCTCAGATTTACATTCACGATAATTTACATTTAATTACATACCAAAATATTTTACAAGAGTTTCTATACAACTGCTCAAATAATTTACATACATATTATTACATGCTTACATCAAAACCTATGTACATGGGTATATCTATGATATACCTGGAGCTGATCTGAATGTATCCTCAAAGCAACTTAATCACTGCTCTATGCTCTGCTTACCTGCGACAGCATACAAAGCTATCGCTGAGTGGTGAACTCAGTGGTGCACAACTATAATTTAAAACATAGTACAATATACATTGACAAATTTTACAGTAAATAATTTGAGAATCTGAATACTGATCAAATTTTACAACTCAAAATATTCATTGCCAATAATGTAAATCATTTGTATAAATAACTTGGAGCACAAAATTCAATTTATCAAATCTTGACTATCCATTTAAGTAATTCCAACAAAATCAATTACACACAAACCATAATTGAAATCACAATTTCTTACCATTCAAAAGCCATTCTGTATCTCAAAAATCATTATGTATCTCAAAAATCATTCTGTATCTCAAAAATCATACTGTATCTCAAAAATCAATCTTTATCTCACTAATATGCAAGACTAATCCGAAAGGGCCATATTCGATGTGATTCTAACTCCCTATGGTCGGGGAGGTCGAATCTGATTCTAACTCCCTATGGTCGGGGAGGTCGAATCATCGTGCACAGTACCATCACAATAATGAATCTTCCGCAAGGGCTATAACGATAAAATAAACTTAGATCTAACCTCAAATCAGAGGAAAATCTAAGCCTGTGCACGTACCATGGTAATCAAAACACAACTCACTCCATTGTCTTCTCAACAAATGAGAGAGACGGGTAATAACCTAGTCAAGCATCTATAGTGAGATATAAAACAATATCACAATTCTTTTAGTGAGCATAAATCACAATATAATTCGATTCAAATTCAATTCCAATATCCAATAATTTTTATGCTCATCACAATTCAAATAATAATTTGCATTTTTCCATGAAAATTACCATTACAATTCAAAACATGTTCTATCACAATTTTTCGAAACATAATTTATTCAATCCATAACAATGCTTAATACTTGTGGAAATACCATTTCACAAAGCTAAATTCATACATACTATAACAATTTCAATAATCATTGAATTAAATCCAATGCTTGTTAAACATAATACATAAGAAAAATATGTCATTTAATCATATGAAATATTCAAACAAAATCAGTTTAAAACTAGTTGTGCACAAACCTCTGATGACTGTCTCCCTGATCTGGACTCAGTGTTTCCTTCCCTTTTCCTGAGTCTTTGGTAACTGAGAAACACAATTTGAAGTGTTTCAGTACTAATTTAAACTGTCTCTATCGATGGTGTTTGGTAAATAATGCACTGAACTCAATTATTCACTTAATCACCTAATATACCGACCCTCGTTGCGTTTTAGGTAAATTAGGTTTTAGTGTCGTTAATATGTCACATTTGATAGGGTTTTAGGTTTGGTATGTTTTACCAAAGTCATTTCCTTGCTTAGTGCATTTTAATGCAAATTCTTTGGATTCAGGGACAATGGTTTGACCTAAGGACGATCTAGTTTCCTCGGTTTTCGGGTCTCGGTCGAAACTACAAACTTGTAGATTTAGGTCTTATGGACCGCGGTGCAAAATTTCATGTCAATCCGAGTTAAGTAGACCGAGTTATGGTCATTACACTCTTGCTGGTCAAATGGTACCATTTTAGGTCAATTTTAGGTCAAATTGGTCAATTCTGGTTCGGCCAGTTTTTGGACCCGAACTTATGCAAGTTGTTTGACTTGCTTATGGTCATTTCTGGGCTTTGGTGTCTTCATAAGACTTGTAGGTATGGGTCTTAACTATTCTTGGTCAAAATTTCAGGTCAATTGGACCTGGTTTGAGTGAGTTATGGCCTAAACACTCACTGCTGCCCAATTGGTCATTTTTCAGGTCCTAATTGCACCTAATCCGAATTGGTCATTTTTTTAGGTCACCTTGCAAGCAGAATTTTAGCATGGTTTCACAATGAAAGTTGGCACATTTTGTGCCTAGTTTCACCTCAAATTGGTCTCATACCAATTGAGGTTACACATTCAAGGTTATAGGCTAAAATATACACTGCCCTCAATATGCATTTCACACCCCAACTTCAAACACACACTTACCTTTGCCATTTGTTTACTTACCTACCAAACTGTTTTGGCACATTACCAAAAGCATTTTCTACATTACATTAGCATTATTTTGGGCAGATTACCATTACCCTCAACACACCAAATATCATTCACAATTACAATTTCTAAGTACCATTACAAACACACCAAAACATTACAAACTTTACATACCCTTTACAATGTTAATTTACATACATATCATCAATCCTTCTAGGTCAATATTCTGCCCACACTTCCTTCAATATATACCATTCCTCAAGTGTCCACAAGCTGCCACAAACCATTCTTCAACATCACATTGCCGTACAATCCATCAATTCTCATTCAAATGCCAAAATCACCATGTATATGTGAAACAATTCATTAGGATATTAATTTACCATGATCAACATTATTTCTCATCAATTATATGCATAATAAATCATCAAATGTGTGACCCCATGGCTGCCCAAAATGAAAACAAGAATAACCCTTCAAACTCAAAATTTTCCTTCACCAAACCAACACCCATAACATGAACATAAACTTTAACAAAGAAATTCTAAAAAATGCAAACTTACCTTTAATTGTAACTTGCTAAACCTTCACCAAACTTCTCAAATTTGGTATCAATCTCTTCCTTATGATGTGTAGACAAACTTTCATGAAGATAGGTGTGGGAAAAGGAGGCTTGATCATGGAGTTGTAATGGTTTGAAGGTGGGTGGCCATGGGAGAGGTTTGGGAGTTTCATTCACGGCAATGGGACTTTTCAATTGAGGAAGATGAATTGCAGATTGTTTAATGAACCTACACCTGCCCATTTTATGTTTAATTTATCCTATAGTGGCCCACTCACTCAAAGTAATCATATAGTATGTTAAATTCCCACTTATTCCACATTAAACCCTTAATTTTTGTTATTTACTTTAGGTACCACCAAATTAATTTTTCATTTTATTTTCTAAGTGTAATATTATTTATTTTTAATGGACATTTAGGTCAAAAGATAATTTGGGATGTCAAATGACCATAATGCCCCTGTTCGGGTGGCATTCCCGATTTTTCGGTAACACCGTATTTTGTCTGTTTTTCAATTTCTCACTTTTCTTTGTACTAATTATTTAATTTTTCTTTAATCTTTCTAATGAGATTTATACTTCAATAAGATTCTATTTAAGTCCTAAAAATATTTTCCAGGGTTCCCCGCAGTCCAGGGCTAGTCAACGGTCCACGCCGTGACTTCAGTCTGATCACCATCGCTAGGTTTCCTACGCTTAACTTGATCACATTTCTTTGCTATTATTTTTCCTTTGTTTTCTTGTATTTTCTTTTCTTGTATTTCATTATTTTATGTCTCCTCCTCGTGTCAAAGTGTAGTTCTAGGCATCCTAGCTGTCCAGGACAAAGCAGTCACCGAACAATGAGCACTCTAGAACTTTGGGGTGTTACATTTTACCTTTACATATGCTAAGTATACATCACCTAAACAATTTCCTACACAATATACATTTAATCAATAATTTAATTCACCATTTACAAGCACAATTAAACTGCCTTCAAGGTGCTTCCATGGCTGCCAAAAGTGCACATTCCCATTCAACATCAAAACTCAAAAATTCCTCCATAAATCAAACACCCATAACATGCTTACAAACTTTAACAAAGCAATATTCAAAAACTCAAACTTACCTATGGATAAGACTTCTCAAATCTTCACTAAACTTCTTGATTTTGGTATAAAACTCTTCCTTGTGATGTGGGGATAAACTTTAATGAAGACAAGTGTGGGAAAAGATGGCTTGATCATGGAGTTGTAATGGTTTGAAGGTGGGTGGCCATGGGAGGGTTTGAAAGCTTTCATGCGGCAATGGAGCTTTTAAATTGAAGAAGATGACTTGCAGATTGGTTAGTGGATTTACACCTGCCCATTGAGTATTTAATTTAATCCATAGTGGTCCACTCACCTTAATTAAACTATATTATATGTTTTAATTGATAATTACACCATTTACTCTCCATTTTTGCTATTTACATTAGGTACCCCTAAATTAATTTTTCATTATATTTTCCAAGTGTAATATTATTTATTTTTAATGGAAATTTAGGTCAAAAGACAATTCGGGATGTCAAATGACCACAATGCCCCTGTTCGGATTGCATTGCCGATTTTTCGGTAACACCGGGTTTTGTCCGTTTTTCGATTTCTCACTTTTCTTTGTACTAATTATTTAATTTTTCTTTGATATTTCTAATGTTATTTATACTTCAATAAATATTTATTCGAGTCCTAAAAATATTTTTCAGTGTTCCCCGCGGTCCAGGGCTAGTCAACGGTCCACGCCGTGACTTCCCGGTGATGTCACCCATCGCTAGGGTTTTCGGCTCGTTTAACTTGGTTACATTTCTTTGCTTTATTTTTCCTTTATTTTTCTTGTATTTTCTTTTCTTGTATTTCATTATTTAATGTCTCTGCACTCATATCAAAGTACAGTTCTAGGCATCCTAGCTGTCCGGACAACACTGGTCACCGGAACAGTAGAACGCACTACCGAACTTAGGAGTGTTACACAACCAGCTGCTACCTCCCTTTGTGCCACCACCCTTGAGGCTGCCATCCTCTCTTCTTCTTCATCTCTCATCAATTCCTAGAGATTAGCAAACAATCTCTTGAATTAAAAATACTTAAAATTGTTTCTAGTGTTCTGTTTGCATCTCTAATCTCTCAAAAGGCAAAACTTGATTTTCTAATTCATAGAAAAAGCTTTAGAAGCTGTTCAAGGGCTGCCATAGGTGATCTTGGTTTGGACAAGTTAGAGGGACAACATCTGGTGTCCTAAAGAAGCATCCCAAAGGTGCCAAACACACTGCAGTGCATCAAGAGGTTAGTGCACTTGTTCTTGATCTAATCTAAGGTTCTAAAATTAATCTGATTAATTCTAAAATCTTAAATGGCAAACACAG
The DNA here is from genome assembly GCF_030052815.1 of Hevea brasiliensis. Classification (NCBI taxonomy): domain Eukaryota; kingdom Viridiplantae; phylum Streptophyta; class Magnoliopsida; order Malpighiales; family Euphorbiaceae; genus Hevea; species Hevea brasiliensis. The sequence continues at coordinate 87,870,350 of NC_079494.1, read as the reverse complement.
ATCCAAAAATATATTAAAAGAGTTTTAATATGTTGTTTATCATTGAAATCAAATAGATAAAAATAAATCTTGCATGATGCATGTGACCCTAGGTGAAAATTTTTGAATTCAATGATATAAACTTGTATTTTTCATGCTTCTGCTTCTTCAACTGGATAATAAAGTTTCAATTTTAAAAGAATCTTGCCTTCGAAGGTCGGCCAAAATATGGTTCTACATGCGCCACTATTGGCGTTGCTCTAGCATGCTGGCTGCTCGTCGACATCACCCAGAGTGGTGGTGGGCCTCGCTGGCTAGAAAAAGAAGGGAGGGGGAAATAAGGCGATAGGAGAGAGGGGAGAGAGAGAGAGAGAGAGAGAGAGAGAGAGAAAGCTGTCTTCTTTTTTTCTTTTTAATCTGGGAATATTTGTCTAGATTTATTCCTGAAAAGTTTCAATTCTTTTTAATAAATCCTTAATCTTTTTTTTTTTTTCAAATAAGTCCCAAAATACAAATATATGTACAATTAAATAATAAATAAAATTCAATAAATAATATTGATAATAATAATGAAATTAATAACAACAAATCAAATTTTAGAACTAAGGTTAAAAATAATGAAATAATATATTTTGTTAATTAGTTTAATATTAATATTTAAAACTAATCATTTCAATTAAATTAGACTATTAAATATTTTACAAAATATGTTTAGAATAATATTACGAATATATAAATGAGAGTTTTACAAAAATTATGAATTAGTTAGATACTATTAAAATAATATCTAAATACTATATAAAAATATAAAATTTATATTTTAAAAATTCAAGTTATTGCATTCTCTGAGCTATCCCCACTTAGTGCTAACATTATGAATATTTGGTATTATCCTGTATTTTTATGTGAGAATATTAGTTTAATTTTAGTAATTCTATTGAGTAAATTATTATGTTTATATTACTTTATTGATATTTTATTTTGATATTAGTATTTTTATTTTAATATTTCTAGTATTATTTTTATTGATATTTTGATATTAAAAATATATAATTGTTTTAGTTCTTTAAAAAAAAAAAATACTAAACTTTTAAGTGTAGAAATTAATAATTGAATCGAATCAGAAGCAAAACTAGACCGAAAATAGAACTGAAATCAAAACTAAACTGAAACTAGAGCAAAAATTTGATTCATCTTTGATTCCAAAAAATGAAGGAACTGAAGTTCGGTGCAGGTTCTTACATAGAACCGAACTGGAACCAGAATTGCACTGCCCTAGGATTAGCTACATGTTATTGTCTTTAATATTTATTATTGGCGACGAATTATTTATCCATCGCTATAAATATATATATATATATATATATATATATATATATATATATATATATTTATATTTTTATAAATAATAGATAGATTAATAATATTTTTTATTTATTAATTTTTGATTTTAATTAATTACTTCTTATAAAATTGTTATTTAATTAAAGTTAAGAATGAGTAGCATTAATAATTTTAAATTTATTTGAACTCTAAAATTAAGAATTGAAATTTATACAAACTTTAAAATTAATTTAAAAAATAAAAATATAATTGTAAATAATTTTAAAAATAAAAGGTAATTTGGGTAAAACTAATATTCTCTCTCTTCATATATTTATATATAATATAGATTTATTCATTATTAGAAAAAATATAAAATTATAAATATAAAGTTTGGATAATATTTGGGTGGATTTTATAATTTTTATTAATATTACTTATATAAATAAAGTATAAATAATTTAATTTTTATGAATTAGACTATTTAATTGCAATAATAAAATAAAAATTTATATGAAAATAAACCTGATTAATATAGAAAAACTTTAAGCATTTCATTCAATTTATAAAAAAAATTTAATTTAGTTAATTTTATCAAAATTATAAAATTAGTGTAAATTTTATTTTATTTATTTAAATTAGCCAAAATTTAAATGAAATTTAGATAATTTATTAATGTTTTCAATAAAAATTATTCTTTAATTATAATAAAAAATAATTTAGCAAAAAAATATTTATTTTTCTTTAAAATGAAAATAAATAAATGAAAAATTTTCATATATATAAATAAATACTAAGTTTTATTAAAGTTATATTTTTTAACAATATCAATATTTTTTTTTTACAAAAATGACCATAAATTTATAATCAATAAAGTAGTTATTTTATTTAAATTATATTAAAAATCTAAATATCAATTTTAATATTTAAATAAAACTTAGTTATTATTAATAAAAATTCGCACAAAAAAATTGAAAATCAGAAGATATTGAATACAATTTTATTTTAGTAGTTGAAGAATTTAGAAATTACGGGAAATTAATTTTTTACAAATTATTAATTTCATTTTTTCGTTTATATAACCTTAAGGTTTTTTTTTAAATTTTTTTCTGCGGTTGTAGAAAATAAAAATAAATTTCTGTCGTATATATATATATATATATATATATTTTTAGAGCCAAGAATCTCTAATCCAGAGAGAACCAATACAAGAGAGCCAACTCACCCTCGAAAATCTCTCTCTTATCATTCCCATCCTAAAAAATGCCACTAATCAAATATATCATCTTTTGATTCTTTATCCTCCACTCCACAAATCCCGCCATCTATCTCCTCCAAAATTTTCTCTTGATCCACCACCACAACCACCGCCAATGGCAACCTCCGCCTTGTTCTTCACACCCACAATCCAAAAGCATCGCCACAGCCTCACTCCATTCCAAGGCCTTAGACCCCTCACCAAAGCCAAAACTTCCCTAACCAAGATCACCACCACCAACCCAAGAAAGAGCTTGGCACTGAAAGCAGAGCTTAGCGCACCCCTGGTGATCAGCCTAAGCACTGGGCTGTCTCTCTTTCTCGGAAGGTTTGTGTTCTTCAACTTCCAGAGGGAGAACGTGGCAAAACAAGTGCCGGAGCAGAACGGAGTGACCCATTTTGAGGCCGGAGATGTTCGTGCTAAGGAATATGTTAGCCTCCTGAAATCAAACGATCCGGTTGGGTTCAATATCGTTGATGTTCTTGCCTGGGGCTCCATTGGCCACATCGTTGCTTACTATATCTTGGCCACCTCCAGCAATGGCTATGACCCCAAGTTCTTCTAGTTTCATTTTTAAATTCTCTGTAACTTTGTCTAGTTTCTAGCTTCTCATTATTAGTTGGGAGGTTTCTTTTTATTTTTCTTGTTTTTGGTTTTATGAAAAAATTTAAGGTTCGGACCGAATCGATCACGTGTTGTTGGATTGGATGTAATTATATAATCTTGCACATTCCTTGAAATATTCTCTTGAAGAGCTTTAAAGCTTTCAATCACTTTTGCAATTTCATTAAGTAAGCATTAGTAATTAGTTAAACTTGAATTAGTCATTATTTAGTTAAAAAAAATTATTAAAATCAAATTTAGAAAAAAATCAATAATATGCAAATTGATTTTAATTAATTTTAAAAATTAAATAATTAGATTTTTTTTTTCTAGTGCATGCATAGGAGAGAAGTCAAGTCGCTACAAATTTACAAATCTAACTAGTCATATTTTATCTGTGTATTACATGGATTATTTATTATTTTATTTTAATAATATAAATTTATATTTTTTTTATTTTATATTTTTATAATTATATTATAAAATTTTATTAATAATAAAATTTTTAATTAATTATAATGAAGAAATAAGTAAGTTGATTAACATATTATTTTTTAAATTGTGAACATAAGCTAGTTATCATCTTTATACTTTTTAGACATTAAATGATTTTAAACTATAAATCTTTTATGGGAACATTTATTTTTTGAAATACAATATACACTTGTGCCCACAAATAGATGAAATTTGACAAACAATTTCTGAAATATAAACATCAAAACTTTGAAAGAAAAATAATTAAAAATATATTCATATAAAGAACAATTAAATTATCATAATCATAGAGTGAAAAGAGAGATTTTAATAAGCATTATATTCTATATCTAAAAAAAGTAATAAATAAATTTATTTTCTAGTATTAATAAATTTTATTAAATTTTAAAATTATAATTTAATAAATAATTGATTATTTGTATTTTTTAATTAGTTCATATATATATATATATATATATATTATCGGATAAAAAAAGCAAAATCAATATTCAATATTCTTCTTTAATCTAAATTTTAAGAAATTAAAAGGATGAATTGACTCAAGTGATTTTAAATAATTATTATCTTTATGTCCTTATTTGCATATCAATTAATCAATATCTTTTGTTACATGGTATAATAATTAATTGATATCCTTTACCAAATGGCATTCTTTGTCAATTGACTTATACCAATCAACATAAGATAATGACAATTGGTTAACAAATGATATATTTTTAAGTTAGTTACTTAAATAGGTGACATTCATTTGCGAGCATATGTGTACACTTTAACTTATATATATATATATATATATATATATATATATATATATATATATATATATATATATATATTGTAATGATCCAAACCGGGGTTTGTTACCAACGTTAGGGATCGGGTCAGTTTAAAGCTGCTGAAACCTATAGTAAGCCTAAAGACCTGTTAAATATGAACACATCCTTGAAATCACAATCCAAGTATACTCCAAACTATTACACTTTAGTTTTCTTATTCATAACTTAACATAAAATTGCTCAAAATTTGAACCTTTATATACATGAAATGTTAAAATGTAATTAGTTCTTACATATATTCTCACTTGAGGAGTTAGCTTAGATTTAAAACATACATAATTAGATCACTTATGATTAATAAAAACATCTATCAAACTTAAACACCAGCACACTAACTATTCCTTTACATATTATATGTCCACTAATCATACAACATATATTTAGACACTCCACAAAAGTATTCCTGATGCTCAAGCTCCGAAAGATTCTTATATTCCTACATTCTTGCAATTATGGTTAGGGGAAAGGGGCGATCTTGTACAAACTCAGTGAGTAAACTAACAAAAAAATTTAATTATAACCTGCATTTTATACATATGCAATGCATCATCCATATGAGTTTCACATCATAAACATTTCACATAAGATGAACTTGTCACTAGTGATTCTCCAAATCCATTGTGCCTGGCTCATATAGAGGCTCCTCAGGACTTTCGCTTAAAACATGACATGCATCATGCACCAAGGGGCATCATAAAGATCTCCCCTTGTATTTTATGGATCCATAACATACATAACATAACATAGTCATAATCATGAAGCTAATCAGTGGGTCATCCATAATCCATCATGCACCAACAAAATTTATGCAATTATACAATATATTTGTGTTCTAGATACATATACCCTAAATAAATATGGCATGATGCATGAGGATGACCATAAATTAAATTTAATAAGTTTACATTTATTAAGGTTAGAATTACTCACCTCTTGTAGCCTATCAACCATCTAACACGAATGGTAGCTAACCTCAGATCCTTAGCTTTATGAATCCCTCAAGTCTGATCCTATAACCATTAGAACCTAATGAGTTATTCGAATCTTTAAAACTCTAACACATATTAAACATCTTATTCTAGGCCCTTAGGAACCACAAAATTATGTTTTGGAACCTTAGAATCGAAGGAGAAATAATGCCAATAGAACTAAGTTTGGTTGCCAAAGTTTTAGATTTCGGCCGTTGAACCATTGAATATCGGATGCCTATTTTGGGTAGTAGCCACTACAGCTATTGAAGGCTTGGACTTCAGCTGCCAAACCTAGAATTTCTCTAGATTTTCTTGAGAAACTACATATTTTGGCTACCAAGACAATGGTCTTTGGCAGCTAAACCTGAGAATTCCAGAATTTCCAAGTCAAAAATAGCAGAATTTCTCTTCCCAAAATCTCCAAAACACTATTCAAATACATGTACACATTCCCAAGGCCTAAAACAACTTGAATCCATGCTCCAAGCTCACATGCAACAATTAAAAGCTAGGATTCAGGGTTTCAACAACTTCTATTATCACAAAAATAAGAAATCCTTAGGTTTAACTATGGAAACTAACCATTCTAGGTCATAAACACTTGGACTTGACAAAAAGCAAGAACAACACTTTATTTAACAATAAAATACCAAAATATAGCAAAGAAAAATCATATTTTTATCCAAAACTTGACATATGACTCTTTTCCCAATATCAAAAACTTAAAACCATGCAAAAACCACATGTAATTCAAAACCTAACCATCTAATACACTTAGGCATACTTAGATTCTTTTGAAAGGCCAAAAGAAAAGAGAAATTACCTCTTTCCCTTGAAATGGAGAAGGAGCGAATTGATAACTCTAGCTTCAATCCACCTTCACAAACTTTTCCTTAGAAGAATCAAGCTTTAAAACATGTAATTGCCATGAAAATTTCCTTGAAAAACCCTTTGCATATGAAAAAAGTTAAGAGAAAAAGAGGAGTCAGAGATCAAGTTACTTTTTTGACAGAAAACAAGTTGTTGGCTTTTTATACCCTCACTTGTCAAGGGACTTTCGGCTGCCAGAAGTCTTAATTACAGTTGCCAGAGTCCATTCTGCCCAAAAATAAATTTGAATAGTAAAAAAGACTTCGACTGCTGAAAGTCCATATTCGATTGCCGAAGTTCCTTCTACCCAACAACACTTAAAATTTTTCTTTAGTCATACCATAAAAACATTTTCATTTTTAAATACATTTTGAAAACATCATACATACAAACACGTGCACTTCTTATTACCACTCTCTTTTTTGTGGAATCTTCGAATTCATTAGAATATTCTATCAATGATAGAAATTTTGACGTCGGGAAATGGTGGGTGTTACATTCTTTTCCCCTTAAAAAAATTTGTCCTCAAATGTTAAAACAAACATAACAACATAAACACTTAAAGCATAACATAAACAAACATGGCAAAACATACCTATGATAGATGAGGATATTGGTGTAACATGGATTCACGAGTCTCTTATATGCACTCATCCATGTTATGGCAATTCCAAAGGACTTTGATCGTAGGTATCTCCTTATTCCTTAGCTTCCTAATCTATATGTCTACAATCCATACCGGTTGTTCGACATAAGAAAGATCTTCAGAAATTTCCATGTCGAGTTCACTTATAACCTTATTCAGATTTGCCACAAACTTTCACAACATAGAAACATGAAACACTAAATGGATCCTTTCCATTTCTGGTAGCAAGGCTAGCTTATAAGATACATTTTTGACCCTTTAAAGCACCTCATTGAAGGAGTAGAGCATGAAAAATTGTTAATTAGAGCATTAAATTACAAAAATTTTCTTTTAGGGTTACATGCATCATACCACATACTTTATGTGTCTAATTAATTTCAATGCTCAATTACATATTAAAACACTTTTAATATATATTAGGATCTATGTTTACCATTCAAGATTGTGAATTAATAAATTAATTCATTTAAACCCTAGTTTAAAAGAGGAGTTAGAGCACTAACCTCTTTGATGCACTATGGATGTGATTGGCACATTTAGGAAGCACTTAGGACCCCAAATGTTGTCCCTTTAGCTTGTCCACACCAAGATCATCAATGGGTAGCCCCCAATCTTGCTTCTCAAGCCTTGCCAACCAATTATAAATTGGGTTTTTACCTTTAGAGAGGTTGTATATGTGTATAGAACACTAGAAATAATTTCTAATAATTTTAATTCAAAGAAATTTGGGCAATTCTCTTTGAATTGATGAGATAAGATGAAGAGGAGAGGAAGAAGAATAGGTGCCACCACACATAAGAGAGAATGGAGAGAGTGGCTAAATTTTTCTTTCTTTTTCCTTTTATAATTAGGTCATCACTTAAAACCCTTGCCACATGTCATCATCACATTGCATCTAAATTTTAATTGACTTAATCACATTAAGCCAAGTGTCAAAGCTAGACTTAATCTTTACTTTGATCATCTTACATAATAGGAAGACAAATGACAAGCTTATATGGTGCCATGTGTCACCATCTCATTATGCCATATGTCACCTTGTGAAATGACCAAATTACCCTTATGTTTTAATTTTGAGTTCTCAACCTAAAATCATTATCTCTTCTCTTCTAATCAATTTATATCAAATATAAATAAATTAATTAATCCTTATTAATTAATTTCTCACAATTAAATTCATATTTAAACACTTTAAATATAAATTTTACTTGTACTATACATCCAATAACCTAGATTTGGTTTCAAGCCATGCTAGGAACTTTGCAATCTTATTGCGAATCAAATCTAATTAATTAATTAATTAAACTCTTTAATTAATCAATTAAATCACATTTAACTTGGTGATTAACTTGTGTATGTGTGTGACTCACTAGGCTCATCACTAATGGTAATGAGATACGATATTAACTCTTAATATTATCAAAACTCTTTCTTACCATAAATGATTTCTCTAAATCATTTTAGGCACCTCATAGACCATGGTTAACACCTAGCATAGCAAGCTATAGCCACCCAATCAGTAATAAGGAATACCTTTGTAACATCCTCCCTGTACGTAGTCTGTACGTTCTGTTGGTCCCGGTGACCTAATGTCTATCCGGAAAAATCAGGATGTTTAGAACTACACTTAATTGACAGTGAGGAAGCATAAAATAATGAAATATGTGATGAGAAAAATCAAGAAAAAATAAAAGAGATAAAATGTGACTAAGTTAAATGAGCCGGCACCGTAGTAATGGGTGACCGCATCGGGAAGTTATGAAGGGGACCGTTGACTACCCCATGACCGCGGGGAACACTCAAAATTAAATTTTGAGACATAAATAAAGGTCTATTAAGGTATAATTAATATTAGAAATATCAAAGAAAAATTAATGAATTAGTACAAAGAAAAACAAAAAATTAAGAAATCGATAAAAATTGGTGTCACCGAAAAATCAGGAATACAACCCGTAGAGGGGCATTTTGGTCATTTGACACCTAGAGTTGCCTTTTGACCTCAATTTCCATTAAAAATAAGTGGTATTACAGTTTGAAGATGTCATGAAAAATAAAATTGTGGTACATTATATGAATAGTGGAAGAAATGGGATATAAATGCAAATTATGGAACTTTAAGTAATTTAATCATTTAATCTAAGTTAGTGCTCCACTAACCTCAACTTATGGGACCTATATAAACTATTTTGGACAGAACCTTGAGTCATCTTCAACCTTTAAACACTCCATCCGATTGAATCTCCATTGAAACTCCATAGCCAAAGCTTAAACAAACCTCCATGCACCTTAATTCAAGCCATGTTTCTTTAAACTCCCTTCATTAAAAGTGGTCCTCACATCATAGGTAGTAAGTAGGCAGCAAAAAGGAGAGAAAATATCAAAGTTTAGCAAGTTTCAAAACAAGGTTAGTGCTAGTTTTTATTCCCTTGCTTAACTAAAGTTTATGTTGAGGTTGTGGGAAGCATTTTGGTTAAAACATTTTAAGAATTACTTGAGTAATTGTTGGGTGTAACTTGTGGCAGCCATGGAAAGGAAAGGTGAGGAACTTATTCTCACTTGTAATTGATGTTAATTGATGGGAAGTTAGTGTGGATTGAATTAAATGGTAAGGTTAGTAATTTAAATTTATGAGTAAGTTGGGAATTAAGCTTTAGGATTATATTTGAAGAAATATTGAGGGCCTTGGTAAATTGTAAATTTCGGCAGCCTTGAATTCCATGGAAAAGTGTTAATTTCATGAATATGACAATTAATTTAGTATGTTGTTACATTAGTGGAAGTACATGGTAAAAATTACTAGGTATTAGTTAGTTATTTCATGTATGTATTAGGTTAGTTTTGACTTATTAACTAGAGGCTGTATAATGTACTTTAAGCACTTCTATAAACTACCCAAATTGACAAAATTGAGAAGTGATGAATGATATAGAAGTGCCATGAATTCAGAATTATAGTTTTGGGAGGAGGAGGAATGACAATTGGAAGTGTTATTTCATGTGCAGGTTGTGTTGTATTGAAAATAGTAGATAATTTGAGCCATAAATAAAAATGTGTGACCCCAATTGGTATGAGGCTGATTGAAGGTAAATTTAGACTTGTAATGGACCAATTTTCATGTAGAAGTTATGCCAAAATTTTACCTAGAAATGACCTAAAGAAATGACCAAATCCGAATTTGCAACCTTGCAAACCTGAAAACTGACCATATGAATAGTAGTCACTAAAATGACCATAACTCACTCAAAACAAGTCCAAATGACCTGAAATTTATATTATTGGAAAGCTTAGACATAGAGCTAAAACTCTGGTGAAGATCATAGAACCCAGAAAAGTCATTTACTATGTCAAATTGCTTGCACAAATTGAGGTAACAAAACTGTCCAGAACCATTGCAACCCAGAATTTGACCATATGAACAGTAGTCACTAAAATGACTATAACTCACTCAAAATAGGTCCAAATGACCTGAAATTTATACCATGGAAAGCTTAGGCATAGAGCTACAATTCTTATGAAGACACCAAAGCCCAAAAATGACCAGAACCAAGTCAAATTTCTTGCCTAAGTTAGGGTACCAAAACTGCTAGAACTGAATTTGACTTAAAATTGACCAAATTTTGCACTAAAAATGCAATCTGTCTAGCTTTAGTAAATTGACCATATCTTGGTCTATACAACTCAGAATGACTTGAAATCTATGCCAAAAGTTCAATAAGACATAAAGCTATAATTTTGCTTCTTTGACCAGAAGCTAAAAACCAAGGGAAATAGGACATTAGGCTAGACCAATCTAGCACACTAAAACTGAAAATTTGACATTAACATACAATGAAACCTTAAAGTAATTTGGCAATAAATGCCAACTTGTGAGAATTGTAAATTGCACTATATTGGTAGCATATTGAAATGCAAATTATGACATATTGATACTAGAATCAACTTATCCATGATGTATAAAAAGGTCAACATTTTCATTGATCAGTGAATTGTATAATGACCAGTAAACTCTAAAAATAAAGAAATAAATATTTAATCTTGTAATATGTCCTAGTTTGCCTAGTTGACTAGTTTGGATAGGTTGGCATGCCAATAGGATTCTGACAGCTGTTCTGTAAATGGCTTCATGCCTTACTGCATTTTCTGATTTATTATGCCATACTATAATTTTAATAGCCTATGATTATACGGATTGTGTTATTATACTCGGCTTAATGCCTGATTGATTATATGGCTTTTTAGCCACACTGTTTGCACACCGGGAGATACTTTATGACCGATGGTGTGACGGCTCGAGATACTAGGTACCCAGTACTAGTATATCCATTTATCTAGTCTGGTCAGTATATAGGCTACACGGGCAGTCAATTAAAACATTATTCAATTCAGGCAGTTAAGTTAAGTTAAGTATACAAAACTTTCAGTACAATTAAATTAAGCATTGAATGAAATGAGTAAAAGAGATTAGCAATAGAAACATAACAAAAATACAATTTGCAGAACTGTAGAGACTTAAAATACAATACAGTTAGAATAATTGATTCTTGGATATCCGAATTATGATTTCTTTATTTCTTTATTTGTATATATTATTTCTTATTATACTACTGCACCACTAAGTAAAAATGCTTAGCGCGATAGAATTGCTTCCTCATGCAGTGCTGAAGGTAAAACCGATGGTATCATTGAGATTTTGGAGTCCAGATCTGCAGCAGTGTCAGAAGTGTACAAGGTTGTCACCTCCTCAGCAATGCATGTAGATAGGGCTCATATTTACACATGTTATGTATTTTGTTCATTCTAAGTATATTGTAAATTATTTGTATATCCTGTACTTGACAAACTTATGTAATTAGTTGGTAAATTATGTAAGATAATGAAATGTAAGAATTCTGATATATGAGTTAAGTATCTGATCATGATGATTCTGATTGAGATTGAATATGAGAAATTTTGAGACTAATTCTGAGTTGTGAGAGTATATATTGAAATTGTTTTTGGTAGGTTCAGAAGAACTGTTAATCCAAATTACTGCCAGCACTCTGCTGGATTGTCATTAAAATTTTTGAATTTTTCAAATTAGTCAGATTTTGATAAATATAAAAATAGCATAAACCTCAGATAAAGTTTTTGAACAAGTAAATCAAGAACTATAATGAAATCAGATAAGATTAGGTGCTCCGGCACTCCGTGTGACACGCCTTATTAGGCTACACTGTAGTCAGGTGAGGGGTGTTACATTTAGTAGTATCAGAGCACGGTTTAGTCGTTTCTGATCCTAGATAGATAGCATATCATGCATTGCATTGTAAGTGTTAAGATGACTCTAATGCAGATCTTTTGATTTGTTATTTTGATCAAAATATGGACTCCACATCGCAAAGAGCGGTCGATGAGGAGGTGGAGAGTCATGCTCCATCTATAACTGAGCCAGGAGACAGGAGGGAACCTGCTTCACCCGTACCTAAGGCACCAGTACAACCTCCACCAGCCACATTTTAGCAAATGGCTGAATTCTTTAGACAGATGGTAGGAGTTATGCCGCCACCACCACCACCTCCACATCAAACATCTCATTTGGAGAAACTTAGGAAGTTTGGAGTGGTGGATTTTCTGGGAAAAAGGGAAGATGATTTTGTCACAGATGAAAACTGGTTGGACAGAACCGGAAGAGTTTTAAAACAACTTCACTGTACTCTAGAGCAGAGTTTGGAAGCTACTGTATCACTACTGTAAGATGATGCATACCAATGGTGGGATGTAGTGACTAGTGAGGTGCCACTAGAGCAAGTAACTTGGGATTTCTTTCTCACTGAGTTCAGAAAGAAGTATGTGGGCAGTGTATACCTAGAAGAGAGAAGAAGGGAATTTATTACCCTACGACAGAGACAGCTGACAGTGGCTGAATATGAAGAGAATTTGTCAGACTAAGTCGCTATGGGAGAGAAATAGTCCCTAATGAGGCCGAGAGATGCAGGAGATTTGAGGAAGGGCTCAATGATAATATTAAAATAATGATTACAGCATTAGGGATTACTGACTTTGCCAAGTTAGTTGAAGCTGCACTGAAAGTAGAGAGAGTCAGAGTAAGTGAACAGAGCAGGAAAGATAGGCAGCGTAAGAGGGAAGTTGGACCAGGGCAGTCCAGTATATCAACTGATAATGAAAAGTTTAAAGGTTTACAGGACCAGACAAAGAGTCAGAGAAGTCAGTTTGGAATATCTGTAACTAGCTCCCCGGACACAATAACAAGGGGATCAGCCCCAATGTTAGAATGTATGCACTGTGGTAAGAGACACAGAGGAGAATATCGACTGCTAAAGGGAGAGTGTTTCAAGTGTAGGGCTATGGATCATTTTATAAGAGATTGCCTCCAAAGGAGTGACTTAACAGCTCCAGTATAAGCTGATGGACCTACCTCCACAATGCAAAAGGGTAAAAAATCTGGTAAATTAGAGACGGCTGAAATTTCACAGAAGGCTATTTCTGAGACGGTCGAAAGACCGAAAGTCAGAGTGACACCAAAAGTGTATGCCATGGAAGCTAGAGATGAGCCAGACCTAGACATTGATAAAACAATATAAGGAAATGAAGAAGCAAGAAAATAACAGACACATCAGGTAAAAATACTATATTATCTGTAAAGAAAGAAATTCAAATTCAAATGGATAAATCTAAATATGATATTCTAGTTATTAACCATTAGACCACAGTATGATGGGAAATAGGATCTGGTTTTTGAAAAAATTGACCCAAGATGGGAGGTATTATTATTAACTGACAGAATTAGAGTGGATTTTAAGACGATAGTAACCATAGTATAATGAAAATCACTTACAAATATTAAGTTGAGTGGAATAGTAAAAATTTAAAAAGGTAAATCAGTTCTAAAAAGTGAAGTCAAGAAAGATAAGATATTAGAAAATCTGATCTATTGGGATATACCATGATAACTAAGCAATATTCTAGATGTTTGTGCTGTAAGTTGTAGATTACAGTACCGACTTGGGACTATTGTGTAGAGCTACGTATTTCCACTAGTAAATCGAGATAAGAATAATGGAGATACCTTTAGAAGCACCATATCCCCCTCTTGGAAAACCACTTCTCTTCTATGGAGATCTGCATAGCTCTTTCGTCTATTGGCTATTGTCTTTAACCTTGCCCTGATTAAAGGCATGGCTTGTTTAGTGATTTCCAACAACTCTATTCATGCTAAAGCTCTTTCACAACCAAACCATTCTTTTTAGCAACAAACAAGAAAGTTTTCAAATGCTTAAAATGCTATTCAATGGAAGATGAAAAGATCTCCAGAGGTAGAAGAGTTGGAAATAGATTGATTCCTGCAAAATATATCCATGATTTAATTTCTTTTAATTAATACATTCCTTATGGTAGGACGAATTGATCTGGATTTACAGCCTCCACTAATGGGTTCTGCCTCATCTTCTGAAACCATTAAACTACAAAGGATTCCAAACCTAATCTATATAATAAACTTACCTATTACCTGAACACCTTTTATTGTTAACTTCCCAACCACTCAAGAGCATTTTAACCAAATTTCAGAGTTACTTAAGTAGTCAAATTTTAACTTACTTCTTCCTAACACACAAGAGACCTTCACTTCCTTCCATACAGAGCTTCATACGGTGCCATTTAGGTACTAGAGTGATAGCTATTATTTTATGCGAACTCAACTAGAGGAAGGTACTTTTTCCATGATCCTCTAAAGTCAAGTACACACATATTTAGCATATCCTCCAGAGTCTATATGGTTCTTTCTAACCGATCATCTGTCTGAGGTTGGAAAGCTATGCTGAAGTTTAACTTGGTGCCTAACTCATTTTGAAGACAATGCCAAAATCTTAATGTAAACTACGGTCCTCTATCAGAGACTATCATCACTAGAGCTCCATGTAACCTTACTATCTTTCCCACATACACTTAAGTCAACTTATCCATAAAATAGTTAGCTCTTACAGAAGTATAGTGAGCAGTCTTGGTCAACCTGTCCACCGTGACCCATATTGAGTCATGTTTATTACAAGCTACTAGTAACCCCACAACAAACTCCATTGTCACATTTTCCCATTTTCATTTTGGAATGGATAGTGGGCTAAGCATTCCTACTCACTTTTGATGTTCCTGCTTCACTCTCTAACAGACTTCATAAGTAGACACAAATTGTTTAATCTTTTTCTTCATGGAAGGCCATCAATACACCTTCTTTAGATCTTAATACATTTTGGTGGCTGGATGCTGTACCTAGCATTATGAGCTTTTCTCATAATGTCTCCCTTGAGCCCAATAACATCTGGTATACATAACCTACTACAATATCTTAACACTCCTTTCCCATCCAATCGAAACTCAGGGTTCTCACCCTTCTGCACTGATTTAGCTATCTTTACCAACTCAGGGTCTTTGTGTTGCCTCTTTGCCACTTATCTTAAGTACATTGGTGTCACTTTCATCTGAGCTATCCAGGTACCCTTAATTGATAACTCCAATTGTAACCTTCTCCATCAGCTAGTTTAACTCCATAAAGATAGGCTGCCTTTTCTGTAACACCCCTATTTGTATAGCCTGGTATACTTCACTGTTCCGGTGACCGGTGTCGGTCCGGACAATTAAGGGGATTAGAACCATATTTAAGACAACTAGAGAAACCATAAACACAAATAATTAGTAATGTTCAATTAGTTAAGTATAAATAAGAAAAACAGAACATAAGAAGTTAAACGAGTCGAGAGTCACAGCGATGGGTGACCTCCTCGGGAACGACTACGAAGTCATTTTAAACTCAAATTTCGAACCGTAAAATGTGACGCTGCGGTCCTTAGGACCCTTATGAACACAGTGGAAAAGAGAAAATCACGAAAAAGAACTGTTAAGCCAGTCAAATAATTAGGTCAGGGAGCTGGAAGAAATACTGAATTATTTGCAAATCGGGATGAACCGGCGAGGGGCAATTTGGTCAATTGACCTCAAGAGCTGACTCCTGACCTAACTGTCAAATAAAATGGAGAAAAGAAAATTTCAGAATTGAGAATTAAATTAAAAAACTAATAGACAAAAAAAAAGAATAGAAAATGAAAAAGTTAAAAAGGTGTAGGAAGATGACATCATGCATGATATCATGCATGATGCCATAAGTCATATAATTAATAAATTAATTAAATTGATTTTTGGTCTTCCATAAGACAAAAGACATAAAAAAAAAAAGAAAAGAAAATAAGGATTAATGACATCATACAGCTATAATTAAAATTTAGGAAATTATGGATAAATACAATACAAAAGGGACCAATTAAAATTAAAGGATAAAAAAAAAAAGAAAGTTAAAACTCAAAATTTTTCTTCTTCACCCGTCACTCCCTCTCTCCCATTTCTCTCTCTCATTTTCTCTTCATTTCCACCATTTTTGACTTAGAAAGCTTGCTTTTCTCTAGTTTCTTCCCATAAATTTCTTAAACTCAAACACAAAATAACACTCTTAGAGCTAGATACATCACTTGGGAGTAAAAAGGAGAAGAAAAAATTGAAGAAAAAAAAAAGGAAAAAGGGAGTGAAATTGAAGAATTGGAATTCAAGTGAAGGTAAGTAATTTACTTTGAAATTTTAGTTTTGATGCACATGTATTAAGTTAATTTAACTTAAAAATTAATGAAATGAAATAAAAATATGTGGGGAGGACCAAACTGAAATTTTGGCCAGCCATGGATGTATGAGGGTATGATGTGTTTTGAATGAATTAAATGTGTTAGTAAACTTGTATGAGAATGGTAGTAAGATTGAAATGCTTAAATGTGATGAAATGCAACAATTTAGTGTGATTAGGGTTTGGAGGCCTAGAGTTTGTGAACCAAAATTTGGAGAAATGCATAAATGATGACTTTGACCTATTGTGAGCTGAAAAATGGTCAATAATGACCAAAGGAGTTGTGTTTGAATTGTTTAAAGTGAAGCCAAATTCGGAGGTTGAATGGTCATGCTGCTGGCAGCATGACCAAGTCAACTTTGAAGGAACGAAACGGAAATTTTACAAGTCCAATTGATATGGCACCAATCGGGGATAAAAATAGACATAAAATGACACAATTTTCATTAAGGAACCATGCCCAAAAACTGACCACAACCTAGTGAACCAATTGACCAAAGTTGGTTGAGAGTAGTCTGCCATTGTACAAACTGACCAAATGAACAGTGTTTGTTCATATGGTCATAACTTGAGCTAGGCAGGTCAAATTGATCTAAAATTTTACCAGTGGTTAGATCACATATAGACCTAAAACTTTCATGAAGAAAACAAGTCCAAATTCTTCCAGCAACCAAGTCATTTGGCCACCCCAAGTTGGTGACTCAAATCTGCTAGCACCAAAACTGCCCAGAAAATCTGGGTTATTTTCCATCCGGCAGCCCTGATTCAAAGTGCCATAACTTGAGCTACAAAACTCAAATTGGAGTGATCCAAAAATGAGAATAAACTTAAGACAATAAGGAACATTTTCTATGAAGGAAGTTTTTCCAAATTCTAACAGTAAAATTGCCAATGAAACAATGCAACTTGGAGCACCAAAACTGAAAATTTGACAATTTGGCCAAAAGGACTTAAGCTTTGGGAAAATAACCAAAATCAAAAAATTTAATGACCAAAATGTGGCATGTGGGTGAAGTTGGAGTTCCCATACCTATTATGCCTTAAAAAGTCAACAATTTGACTTGAATAGTGTAGTGAATAGTAACCCGAAACACAAAAACTTCAAGAACGTCGAAATTAGTACATTAAAGCTAGGTAAAAATGAAGTGAATTTTATTTTTGGATTTATGCTAAGTTATGGTACTGAAACATTATGAAACTGTGTGTTTCAGCTGAAAAAGACTTGGAAATTCGAAGAGACTGAGTCAAGGCTTCAAGGCGACTCAAGTCAGGTTTGTGCACAATAAGAATTGTTTAAATATTTTAATCTCAAAAATTTGACTTCTTTGATTATTTATGTACTGTGTTGCCATTTTATAATCATAAATGTGACTTTGAAAATTGATCAAATTTCTCATAAATTGTCTGTATAAATTGTTTTGAATTGATTTTATGTTCACACTTAGTATGACAGTATCACATTATTCCTCTTCCATTTATGGGGTTGAGATCGTTTATTTTCCTCCCTCTCTGGCTTGCGAGTTGAGGTTGTAGATCGGATGAGTACTCATTAGCTAGCTAGCCACCTCCTTCATTGATTTTGATTAATGGGGTTGAGATTGCTTTGTCGTGGTGTACAACGCGGCATTGATTGGAAATTTTGTGTCATGGCTTAAGTTACGTATGACTTTGGCAACACTGTGTTTGTGAAATTGTTTGACTAAATTGTGTTTAATAGATTATTTGACAAAATGGTGTTATTATGAACTTTGATATTTGTGAAATATGATTGAGAAATATTTAAATTGTGTTTGGCAATGAATGATTTATTTATTGTATTTTAAATTTTTATTGTGCACCACTGAGTATTTTTATACTCAGCGATAGCTTATTTTGCTGTCGCAGATAAGAGCAAGGAGAAAGCAATAGAGTGAGCTGCTGTTAAATGATGACTACTCTGACCATTTTGTACGGGTATTATTTTATACCCTTGTAGATAATCTTGATGTAAATATAAAATGTTGTATGTATCAATGTAGTTGAGCTGTTGTAAATAAATTGTAATAATATTATTTTGGATTTCCTTCTGTAAATTTAATATTTGTACATGTGAATTTCATGTTTTATGCCTTGTGAAGGAAGTATTAAATATTTTGAGTTGATTGAGATTTATTGGAGGTTGGGAGTTGTGAAAAATTTTTGGAAGTGTTTTTCTCAGGTATTTGAAGAACTGTTTTCTCTAATTACAAACGAAACTCTGTCAAAATTTTTATAAAATTTGTGGCAAAATTAAAATGGACAAAAATTTTTACTAGTATTTAAACTTTGAATAAATGGTTTTTAATTCCTACCAAAATGCTCACCACTTCCAAAATGTAAGAAAATCGTTTTAAAATCCCTTGTAGGGTACTTAATGGGTTATCGGTAGGTGAAGTTCGGTAGTTCATTAAGTATTCTACGGGATCATGTTATGCCTTACGGAGGGGGTAAGGTGTGACATTTTCCATGGACATGTGAGCCAAATTGCAAAATGATTTCTAGCTAAGGGCATCTGCAATAATATTTGCCTTCCTTGGATGGTACTGGATGGTATAATTATTATCATTGAATAGCTCTACCCATCTCCTTTATTTGAGATTGAGCTCTTTCTAGTTGAAGATGTACTGGATACTCTTATGGTATGTGAAAATTTCACATTTAGCCCCATATAGATAGTGTCTCCACATATTTAGAGCAAAAACTAAGGCTGCTATTTCTAAGTCATGAGTGGGATAATTAGCTTCTGTCACGACCCAACCTATGGGCCGGACTGGCACTAGGACCTGAGCCAGCTTAAAGCCCTCGAGGCCCGTAGTAAGCCTAACTATTCCTTAACCTAATCCTAAGGCCCATATTGAGCCCAATTACAAATAATCAACCAGACAGAGTCTGGCCATAACATGGACCATCCAACGGAGAGTTTTTGACTCACCCGACTTGTAAGCACAATATATAACAATTTGGGAAGCTCAGCTCACCCTCCACATACTCATCATGTCATAAAATCAAATGGGAGCTCAGCTCCATCATCCCATCCAATCATACATGCATTTAATAGAGTTACAGATCTAACATGGCATTATATTACAGACCCAAATCAAATAAAATACTTCTAACACATGTGGAGTTCTAGAATTTAGTAAAATTATACAAAACATAACAGACATTACTAAATGACTTGCGAAGGAGAGAGGCAGGTTAGAACTCAATAAAGGACCTCTTGTATCCAAGAAAAAATGGATGAACAGGAGTGAATGTTCGACTTAGAGAGTAAAATATCGATTTTAAGTATAATTTCTATAGCTATATAAAGTTAATGTATCCTAAAGAGTGGAATGCAATACCTTTATAGTTTTCATACACAAATCACATCATAAATAACAAAAAGGTAATTTGGAGCACTCAAACACTCATATAATATTCAAACAGTACATATATGGGAGCTAATCCCCTATACAGCTCTCTTAATCCAACCTCTGCCAACGAGTACATCTCAAGTCGGACTTTCACTTAGTAGACTAAATGCTGGGGCCAGCGAGATCATCTCGAGCCGTGCCTACCCCGACTTATCTATAAAAGGATCGAGTCCCAGTGAGTCAAGCTCCAGCCGCGTCTATCCGTTCTGTCCATATGCAATACCACACACCACATGCATGCCAACACACACACACTGCTCCAAAATACAATAAAATAACATCCATAGCATTTCATCAATTAAGAATGCAACATAAACGTGCCTAGTGTTTAACTACATAGATATATATTTATAAGTGATGCATGGGCATGCTTGAACATATAATAATATTTAAATTATAATTAAAATCAATATTTTATACTCACAGGCATAAACCGAGATCAATGTGGTGGCTGGGCGGAGGAGAAAGGTTGTCTCGGCTCACCTGACAGTTACATTACATTTATTTAATATAATTGACTCAATATAACTTGAAAAGAATTAAAGGCACCCTAAGTTGTGCCGAAAATCTGGTAGAATTCTCTCTATACCTAGGACTTACCCAACCTGCAAAAGGGCTAAAAAATACACTTTTATATCCATAAGTCATACAACTCAATCACATCACATGGCCCCTCCTGGGCCCATCTGTAACATTCTCATTTTCGTAGTTCGTACGTTCCACTGTTTTGACAGCTAATGTCTGGCCCGGAAAGTCGGAATGTCTGGAACTACACTTAATTGATAGTGAGGAAGCATAAAATAATGAAATATGTAATGAGAGAAATTAAGGAAAAATAAAAGAGATAAAATGTGACTAAGTTAAATGAGCCAAACCTGTAGCGATGGGTGACCGCATCGGGAAATTGCGGCGAGGACCGTTGACTAGCCTTGGATCACGGGGAACTCGGGGAAATATTTTCGGGACCTAATTAAAGGTCTAATGAGATGTAATTGACATTGGAAATGTCAAAGAAAAATTAATAAGTTAGTATAAACGAAAAATAAAAATTAAATAAATCGGCGGTACAAGGAATAAATTGGTAGTATCGAAAAATCCGAAATACAACCCGAAGAGGGGCATTTTGTTCATTTGACACCTCGAGTTGACTTTTGACCTAAATCTCCATGAAAAATAAGTGGCATTAAATTTTGAAAATATCATGAAGATAAGAAGTTTTATACATAATGTAATTAAAAGAAATTATGGGGAAATAATTAAAATATTCATAAGTTAATTATTATAATGTTAACTTAAAGTTAGTGGAATGTTAGTGGCACATAATATATTCATAAACCTAAATTAGTGGAGTATATATAGACCTAAGTGGACAGAATTCATGATAAAAAAACACTTCATTTCTTCATTCTAAACACCCTTGCCGAATTGAGTTTCTCTTCCACACCTCCATGGCCGTACCATGCATGAAGCTCCAATCCTCCATGATCAAGCCCTAGTTTCTTCAAGAGTTCTTCATTAAAGTTAGTCTACACATCATGGGCAACACATGGGCAGCAAAAAGAAGAAGTTTTAGTGAGGTTTTATAAAGCTCAAAATAAGGTTAGTTCTAGTTTTCCTTACCCCTCTTAATTAAAGTTTACATTAAGGTTGAGATGAGTTAAATTATTGAAAAATTGGAAGAATTGGAGGAGTATTTAATGGAACTTGAATTTGGCAGCCATGATACATAAAGAGGTTTGAAATATCTTTACATGTATTTGATGGGAAATGATATTGATTAAAGTAATTATAGGTCCTAGCAAATTAACTTCATGTGTATGTTGAGATTGAGCAATTGAATTAGGGTTTGAAAGAATTTTTGAAGACTTGGACAATTAAGCTTGAAATTGGTAGCCTTGAAGTCCTTAGGAGAGTGGAAGTTCTAAAAATTTCAATGTTGATTTATGGGTTGATGGATTAGTAAAAGTGTATGGTAAATTATTAGTAGAAATTTCATGTAGTAGTTAATTGATTTCATGTATATATATTGTTGATTTGGCCTTGTGAATTAGGGTTGTATATTGAATAACGAGGACTTGTGTGACTGTTGGAAAATGACCAATTGAGATTTATTTGATGATAATTAGAAGTGCTATATATGCAATTGTAGTTTGCGAGAAGGAGGAATGACAATTAGGAGTGCAAATGTTCTGTACAGGCTGAGTTTGATGAAAACAATGTGTAAGTTAGGCCATAACTGACCTTATGTGACCCCAATTGGTATGAGGCCAATTGGAGGTAAAACTAGACTTATAATGGACCAATTTTCATGTAGAAGTTATGCCAAAATTCTATCTAGAAATGACCAAATCTGGATTTGCAACCTTGCAAACTTGAAAACTGACCATTTGAACAGTAGCCAGTATTTTGGCCATAACTCACTCAAAACAGGCCCAAATGACCTGAAATTTATACCATGGAAAGCTTAGACAAAGAGCTACAACTTTGGTTGAAGATCACAGAACCCAGAAATGTAATTTACTAATTCAAATTGCTTGCACAATTTTAGGTATTAAAACTATCCAGAACCATTGCACCCAGAATTTGACAATATGAACAGTAGTCACTCATTTGACCATAATTCTCTCAAAACAGGTCTAAATGACCTGAAATTTATACCACAGAAAGATTAGAGATAGAGCTACAATTCTTATGAAGACACCAAAGCCTAGAAATGACCAGAACCAAGTCAAATTGCTTGCCCAAGTTAGGGTACCAAAACTGCCAGAACTG
Organism: Hevea brasiliensis; assembly: GCF_030052815.1. Classification (NCBI taxonomy): domain Eukaryota; kingdom Viridiplantae; phylum Streptophyta; class Magnoliopsida; order Malpighiales; family Euphorbiaceae; genus Hevea; species Hevea brasiliensis. The sequence continues at coordinate 87,847,502 of NC_079494.1, read as the reverse complement.
AATTTGACCTAAAATTGACCTAATTTTGCACTAAAAATGCAATCTGTCCATCTTTAGCAAATTGACCATATCTTGGCCTATACAACTCAGAATGACTTGAAATTTGTGCCAAAAGTTCAATAAGACATAGAGCTACAATTTTTCTTCTTTGACCATAAGCTAAAAACCAAGAGAAATAGGACGTTTAGCTAGACCAATCTAGCACACTAAATCTGGAATTGGTACAATTGATCATTAAGTCCAAAAAAAAAAAAAATTCAAATAGGCATATCTCCCATAATAAGTATCCAAATGTAATGAGCCATACCAATCTGGAAAGCTAAGAAAGAGACCTAAAACTTTGTTTTAGGTAACTTTCTCAAATTATAAATGTATAAGGTTAGAAATTAAGGTCAAAGCTATTGACCTAATTGAGAACCATGCCAATATAGGACTTTTAAGCCTAAGTCAACAATTTGACTAAAAGTAATTCTATAAGACTTGACAAATTACAAGTAAAATTTCTAACTAACTATAAAATATAGGGCAACAAATCCTATGAAGCACACTAGGCCTAAATGTTATTATAAGTAGTTCAAATAAATTAGTAAATTCCAAAATCAAAATGACTACTAAGGGAACCAAAATTCATATTTGACCTAGTTATGGTTAATTGACTATAACTTGAGTTATACAACTCAGAATGGAGTAATTCAAAAAGAAAATTAAAGAAGGCACAATAAGAAACAATTTGACGAAGAGAATTTTGCTAATTTCACCCTATAGCCTGACCCAATGGAACAGTAATCATTGGCCATGAAATTTGTAAAATTGGAATCACATATAATTAGCCTTAAATTAAGTTTAGAAATCAATACCAATGAGTAAAAACTCAAAATGAGGAATCCTAGTGCAACTAGAACCAACATATCTGTGCAGTGTGGAAAAGTCAATGTTTTTGTTTGACTAGTAATGTGAATAAGAATTGTAATGACTTAATAAATCATATGAATGTATGAATGAGACATTAGTCCTTATTTTCAAAGACATAAAAAAATGCTTTGAGCACAATGGTACTTCAGAACAATTGATATGAAATGTGATCTGTCTGATGATCTACTGAATAATTATGACATGTTGATACTAGAATCAACCTATCCATGATGCATAAAAAGATCAATAATTTTATTGACCAGTGAAAGGCATAGTGACCTATAAATCCTAAAAATAAAGAATTAAATATTTAAGTTTGTAAATGCCCTAGTATTGCCTAGTTGACTAGTTTGGATAGGTTGGCATGCCAATAGAATTTTGACAGGTGTTCTGTAAATGGCTTCACGCCGTATTGTGTTTTCTAGCTTATTATGCCATACTATGATTTTAATAGCCTATGGCTATACGGATTGTATTATTATATTCGGCTTAATGCCTATTTGATTATATGGCTTTTTAGCCACACTATTTGCACACCGAGAGATACTTTGTGATTGATGGTGTGACGGTCCGAGGCACTAGGTACCCAGTGCTAGTATATCCATTTATCCGGTCTGGTCAGTGTATAGGCTACACAGACAGTCAATTAAAATATTATTCAATTCAGGCAGTTAAGTTAAGTTAAGTATACAAAAATTTCAGTACAATTAAATTAAGCATTGAATGAAATGAGTAAAAGAGATTAGCAATAGAAACATAACAAAAATATAATTTGTAGAACCGTAGAGACTTAAAATACAATACAGTTAGAATAATTGATTCCTGGATATCGGAATTATGATTTATTTTTTTCTTTATTTGTATATATTATTTCTTGTTATATTATTGCACCACTAAGCAGAAATGCATAGCGTGATGGAATAGTTTCCTCGTGCAGGTACTTCGACTGAGATTTTGGAGTCCATATCTATAGAAGTGTCAGAAGAGTACAAGGTTGTCACCTCCTCAGCAATGCATGTAGATAGGGCTCATATTTACACATGTTATGTATTTTGTTCATTCTAAGTATATTGTAAATTATTTATTTATCCTATACTTGACAAACTTATGTAATTTAGTTGACAACTTATATAAATTAATGAAATACAAGAATTTTGATATTTGAGTTGATTATCTAATCATAATGATTCTGAATGAGATTGAGTTTGAGAAATTTTGATACTGATTCTGAGTTGTGAATTTGAGTATATATTGAAATTGTTTTTGGCAGGTTCAGAAGAACTGTTAGTCCAAATTATAGCCAGCACTCTGCTAGATTGTCGTTAAAATTTTTGAAATTTCCAAATTAGTTAGATTTTGATAAACAATAAAAATAGCCTAAACCTTAGATAAAGTTTTTGAATAAGTAAATCAAGAACTGTAATGAAATCCGATAAGATCAGGTGCTCCGGCACTCCGTGTGACACGCCTTGCTCGGCTACACTATAGTCGGGTGACGGGTGTTACATTTAGTGGTATCAGAGCACGGTTTAGGCATTCCTAGGCAAAGATAAGTAGAAAGATAATGTGCATATATGCATTGCATTCATAAGAGTCGAGGTGACACTAATGCAGATCTGTTTACGTTTGATTATTCAAGGTTAAGATATGGACCCAGAGTCCCAGAAGGCATTGGAAAAAGAATTAGAAAACCTAGTTCATGAGGTTATAACATAGTGACCATGTAATGTTCTCGATGTTTGTATTGTAAGCTGCAGATTACAGTACCGACATGGAATTATTGTGTAGAGCTACGTGCTTCCTCGTGGTACAATAAAATAAGAATATTTGTAAGTAATCTATAATTTCATACAGTTACGCCAGAATAGAGTGCTATTACGGGAAATAAATGTGAAAATTCTGGTTAAAAATTTAAACTTTAGAACTAGCATACTGAAAGATCACACTTGTAAGGTAGCTAGAGTCAATGACTCGGTTACACTAATGTGGACTACCATTACCACGAAAATTGCTATGAGCTTAGAGAATTCAATATGGCTATAAATTAGAAAGAACACCTTGAGGACGAAGATATCTGGACACCGATATGGAGTCTTGTCAGTATTTTAATATTTTTGACAGAAAGGAATGATGTAGGTATTTGAGAATGCATTTAGAAATTGTATTGATGCTCTCTCCGGAAGTAAGAATAGATAACTTCCACTGATGGAGTTCGTGTGTAGTGATAGTTATTAAATAAGTATGATGATAGCAAGATATAAGCTTTGTATGAGACAAAGGGTAATTTAATAGAATTGGAATTGAGGAAAAGAGACTGAAGGACCAGTAAAGAATCCTAGCACTAGAAATTAAAAAACTAATGAATAAAAGAATTTAATGAGTAGGAATACTAAAGGCAGAGGAAAAAAATGATGGGAAAATGAAAAAAATTATGAGATAACGATAGTCATAGCTATTTGAATCCGATGAATTTCGAGGACGAAATTCCTTTTTAGAGGGGAAGAGTTGTAACATCCTCATTTTCGTAGTTTGTACGTTTCACTGTTTTGACAGCTAATGGCTGCCCCAGAAAGTCGGAATGTCTGGAACTACACTTAATTAACAGTGAGGAAGCATAAAATAATGAAATATGTAATGAGAGAAATCAAAAAAAAAAAATAAAAGAGATAAAATGTGACTAAGTTAAACGAGCCAAACCCGTAGCGATGGGTGACCGCACCGGAAAGTTATGGCGAAGACCGTTGACTAGCCTTGGACCGTGGGGAACTCGGGGAAATATTTTCGAGACCTAATTAAAGGTCTACTGAGGTGTAATTAACATTGGAAATATCAAAGAAAATTTAATAAGTTAGTATAAATGAAAAACAAAAATTAAAGAAATCGGTGGTGCAAGAAGTAAATTGGTAGTATCAAAAAAATCCGAAATACAACCCGAAGAGGGGCATTTTGGTCATTTGATACCTCGAGTTGACTTTCGACCTAAATTTCCCTTTGAAAATACCATGAAGATAAGAAGTTTTATACATAACGTAATTAAAAGAAATTATGGGGAAATAATTGAAATATTCATAAGTTAATTATTATAATGTTAACCTAAAGTTAGTGGAATGTTTGTGGCACATAATATATTCATAAACCTAAATTAGTGGAGTATATATAGACCTAAGTGGACAGAATTCATGATAAAAAAAACACTTCATTTCTTCATTCGAAACACCCTTGCCGAATTGAGTTTCTCTTCCACACCTCCATGGACGCACCATGTATGAAGCTCCAATTCTCCATAATCAAGCCCTAGTTTCTTCAAGAGTTGATCATTAAAGTTAGTCTACACATCATGGGCAACACATAGACAGCAAAAAGAAGAAGTTTTGGTGAGGTTTTATAAAGCTCAAAATAAGGTTAATACTAGTTTTCCTTACCCCTCTTAATTAAAGTTTGCATTAAGGCTAAGATGAGTTAAATTATTGAAAAATTGGAAGAATTGGAGGAGTATTTAATGGAACTTGAATTTGGCAGCCATGAAACCTAAAGAGATTTGAATTATCTTTACATGTATTTGATGGGAAATGATATTGACTAAAGTAATTAGAGGTCCTAGCAAATTAACTTTATGTGTATGTTGAGATTGAGTAATTGAATTAGGGTTTGAAAGAATTTTTGAAGACTTGGACAATTGAGCTTGAAATTGGCAGCCTTGATGTCCTTAGGAGAGTGGAAGTTCTAAAAATTTCAATGTTGATTTATGGGTTGATGGATTAGTAAAAGTGTATGGAAAATTGTTAGTAGAAATTTCATGTAGTAGTTAATTGATTTCATGTATATATATTGTTGATTTGACCTTGTGAATTAGGGTTGTGTATTGAATAATGAGGACTTGTGTGACTATTGGAAAATGACCAATTGAGATTTATTTGATGATGATTAGAAGTGCTATATATGCAATTGTAGTTTGGGAGAAGGAGGAATGACAATTAGGAGTGCAAATATTCTGTGCAGGTTAAGTTTGATGAAAACAGTGTGTAAGTTAGGCCATAACTGACCTTATGTGACCCCAATTGGTATGAGGCCAATTGGAGGTAAAACTAGACTTATAATGGACCAATTTTCATGCAGAAGTTATGCCAAAATTCTGTCTCGAAATGATCAAATCCGGATTTGCAACCTTACAAACTTGAAAACTGACCATTTGAACAGTAGCCAGTATTTTGGCCATAACTCACTCAAAATAGGTCTAAATGACCTAAAATTTATACCATGGAAAGCTTAGACATAGAGCTACAACTTTGGTGAAAATCACAGAACCCAAAAATGTCATTTACTAAGTTAAATTGCTTGCACAAGTTGAGGTATTAAAACTGTCCAGAACCATTGCAACCCAGAATTTGATCATATGAACAGTAGTCACTCATTTGACCATAACTCTCTCATAACAGGTCCAAATAACTTGAAATATATACCATGGAAAGCTTAGACATAGAGCTACAATTCTTATGAAGACACTAAAGCCCAGAAATGACCAGAACTAAGTCAAATTGCTTGCCCAAGTTAGGGTACCAAAACTGCTAGAACTGAATTTGACCTAAAATTGACATAATTTTGCACTAAAAATGCAATCTGTCCAGCTTTAGTAAATTGACCATATCTTGGTGTATACAGCTCAGAATGACTTGAAATTTGTGCCAAAAGTTCAATAAGACATAGAGCTACAATTTTTCTTCTTTGACCATAAGCTAAAAACCAAGAGAAATAGGACGTTTAGCTAGACCAATCGAGCACACTAAATCTGGAATTGGTACAATTGACCATTAAGTCCCAAAAAAAAAAAAATATTTCAAATAGGCATATCTCACACAAGAAGTATCCAAATGTAATGAGCCATACCAATCTGGAAAGCTAAGAAAGAGACCTAAAATTTTGTTTTGGGCAACTTCCTCAAATTATAAATGTATAAGGCTAGAATTTAAGGTCAAAGCTATTGACCTAATTGAGGACCATGCCAATATAAGACTTTTGAGTCTAAGTCAACAATTTGACTAAAAGTAATTCTATAAGACTTGACAAATTACAAGTAAAATTTCTAACTGACTATAAAACATAGGGCAACAAATCCTATAAAGCACACTAGGCCTAAATGTCATTATAAGCAGTCTAAATAAATTAATAAAGTCCAGAATCAAAATGACTACTAAGGGAACCAAAATTCATATTTGACCTAGTTATGGTTAATTGACCATAACTTGAGTTATACAACTCAGAATGGAGTAATTCAAAAAGGAAATTAAAGAAGACATAATAAGAAACAATTTGACGAAGAGAATTTTGCTAATTTCACCCTATAGCCTGACCCAATGGAACAGTAATCATTGGCCATGAAATTTGAAAAATTGGAATCACATATAATTAGCCTTGAATTAAGTTTGGAAATCAATACCAACGAGTATAAACTCAAAATGAGCAATCCTAGTGCAACTAGAACCAACATATCTGTTCAGTGTGGAAAAGTCAACGTTTACGTTTGACTAGTAATGTGAATAAGAAATGCAATGACTTAATAAATTACATGAATGTATGAATGAGACATTAGTCCTAATTATCAGAGACATAAAAAAATGCTTTGAGCACAATGGTACTTTAGAACAATTGATATGAAATGTGATCTGTCAGATAATCTACTGAATAATTGTGACATGTTGATTCTAGAATCAACATATCCATGATGCATAAAAAGATCAACAATTTGTTGACCAGTGAAAGGCATAATGACTTATAAATCCTAAAAATAAAGAATTAAATATTTAAGTTTGTAAATGTCCTAGTATTGCCTGGTTGATTAGTTTGGATAGGTTGGCATGACAATAGGATTCTAACAATTGTTCTGTAAATGGCTTCATGTCTTATTGTGTTTTCTGGCTTATTATGCCATACTATGATTTTGATAGCCTATGGCTATACGGATTGTGTTATTATATTCGGCTTAATGCCTGATTGATTATATGGCCTTTTAGCCACACTGTTTGCACACCGGGAGATACTTTGTGACTGATGGTGTGACGGACTGAGGTACTGGGTACCCAGTACTAGTATATCCGTTTATCCAGTCTAGTCAGTGTATAGGCTACAGGGGCAGTCAATTAAAATATTATTCAATTTAGGCAGTTAAGTTAAGTTAAGTATACAAAAATTTCAATACAATTAAATTAAGCATTGAATGAAATGAGTAAAAGAGATTAGCAATAAAAACATAACAAAAATACAATTTGCAGAACCATAGAGACTTAAAATACAATACAATTAGAATAATTGATTCCTGGATATCCGAATTATGATTTATTTCTTTCTTTATTTGTATATATTATTTTTTGTTATATTATTGCACCACTAAGCAGAAATGCTTAGCGCGATGGAATTGTTTTCTCATGCAGGTACTTCAACTGAGATTTTGGAGTCCAGATTTGCAGAAGTGTCAGAAGAGTACAAGGTTGTCACCTCCTCAGTAATGCATGTAAATAGGGCTCATATTTACACATATTATGTATTTTGTTCATTCTAAGTATATTGTAAATTATTTATTTATCCTGTACTTGACAAACTTATGTAATTTAGTTGACAACTTATATAAATTAATGAAATATAAGAATTTTGATATTTGAGTTGATTATCTAATCATAATGATTCTGAATGAGATTGAGTTTGAGAAATTTTGATACTGATTCTGAGTTGTGAATTTGAGTATATATTGAAATTGTTTTTGGCAGGTTCAGAAGAACTGTTAGTCCAAATTATAGCCAGTACTCTGCTGGATTATCATTAAAATTTTTGAAATTTCCAAATTAGTTAGATTTTGATAAACAATAAAAATAGCCTAAACCTTATATAAAGTTTTTGAACAAGAAAATCAAGAACTATAATGAAATCAAATATGATCAGGTGCTCCAGCACTCTGTGTGACACGCCTTGCTCGGCTACACTGTAGTCGGATGAGGGGTGTTACATTTAGTGGTATCAGAGCACGATTTAGGCATTTCTAGGCAAAGATAACTAGAAAGATAGTGTGCATACATGCATTGCATTCATAAGAGTCGAGGTGACACTAATGCAGATCTGTTTACATTTGATTATTCAAGGTTAAGATATGGACCCAGAGTCCCAGAGAGAGGGCATTAGAAAAAGAATTAGAAAACCTAGTTCATAAGGTTATAACATAGTGACTATGTAATGTTCTCGATGTTTGTATTGTAATCTGTAGATTACAGTACCGACATGGAATTATTATGTAGAGCTACGTGCTTCCTCGTGGTATAATAAAATAAGAATATTTATAAATAATCTATAATTTGATACAGTTACGCCCGAATAGAGTACTATTACAGAAAATAAATGTGAAAATTCTGGTTAAAAATTTAAACTTCAGAACTAGCATACTAAAAGATCACACTTGTAAGGTAGCTGGAGTTAATGACTCAGTTATACTAATGTGGACTACCATTACCACAAAATTGCTATGAGCTTAGAGAATTCAGTATGGCTATAAATTAGAAAGAACACCTTGAGGATGAAGATATCTGGACATCGATATGGAGTCTTATCAGTATTTTAATATTTTTGACAGAAAGGAATGATGTAGGTATTTAAGAATACATTTAGAAATTGTATTGATGCTCTCTCCGGAAGTAAGAATAGATAACTTCCACTGATGGAGTTCGTGTGTAGTGATAGTTATTAAATAAGTATGATGATAGCAAGATATAAGCTTTGTATGAGACAAAGGGTAATTTAATAGATTTGAAATTGAGAAAAAGAGAATGGAGGACCAGTAAAGAATCCTAGCACTAGAAATTAAGAAACTAATGAATAAAAGAATTTCATGAGTAGGAATACTAAAGGCAGAGAAAAACAATGATGGGAAAATGAATAAAATTATGAGATAATGCTAGTCATAGTTATTTGAATCCGATGAATTTCGAGGACGAAATTCCTTTTTAGAGGGAAAGAGTTATAACATCCTCATTTTTATAGTTTGTACGTTCCATTGTTCTGACAGCTAATGTCTGCCCCGAAAAGTCGGAATGTCTGGAACTACACTTAATTGACAATGAGGAAGCATAAAATAATGAAATATGTAATGAGAGATATTAAGGAAAAATAAAAGAGATAAAATGTGACTAAGTTAAATGAGTCAAAGCCGTAGCGATGGGTGATCGCACCGTGAAGTTGCGGCGATGACCGTTGACTAGAATTAGACCGCGGGGAACTTGGGGAAATATTTTCGGGACCTAATTAAAGGTCTACTGAGGTGTAATTGACATTGGAAATGTCAAAGAAAAATTAATAAGTTAGTATAAATGAAAAATAAAAATTAAATAAATCGGCCGTATAAGGAGTAAATTGGTAGTGCCGAAAAATCTGAAATACAACCCGAAGAGGGGCATTTTGGTCATTTGACATCTTGAGTTGACTTTTGACCTAAATGTCTATGAAAAATAAGTGGCATTACATTTTTGAAAATACCATGAAGATAAGAAGTTTTATACATAATGTAATTAAAAGAAATTATGGAGAAATAATTGAAATGTTCATAAGTTAATTATTATAATGTTAACCTAAAGTTAGTGGAATGTTAGTGGCACATAATATATTCATAAACCTAAATTAGTGGAGTATATATAGACCTAAGTGGACAGAATTCATGATAAAAAAACACTTCATTTCTTCATTCCAAACACCCTTGCCGAATTGAGTTTCTCTTCCACACCTCCATGGCCGCACCATGCATGAAGCTCCAATCCTCCATTATCAAGCCCTACTTTCTTCAAGAGTTCTTCATTAAAGTTAATCTACACATCATGGGCAAAACATAGGCAATAAAAAGAAGAAGTTTTGGTGAGGTTTTATAAAGCTCAAAATAAGGTTAGTGCTAGTTTTCCTTACCCCTCTTAATGAAAGTTTGCATTAAATTTGAGATGAGTTAAATTATTGAAAAATTGGAAGAATTAGAGGAGTATTTAATGGAACTTGAATTTGGCAGCCATGAAACCTAAAGAGGTTTGAATTATCTTTACATGTATTTGATGGGAAATGATATTAATTAAAGTAATTAGAGGTCCTAGCAAATTAACTTCATGTGTATGTTGAGAATGAGTAATTGAATTAGGGTTTGAAAGAATTTTTGAAGACTTGGACAATTGAGCTTGAAATTGGCAGCCTTTAAGTCCTTAGGAAAGTGGAAGTTCTAAAAATTTCAATGTTGATTAGGTTGATGGATTAGTAAAAGTGTATGGTAAATTGTTAGTAAAAATTTCATATAGTAGTTAATTGATTTCATGTATATATATTGTTGATTTGACCTTGTGAATTAGGGTTATGTATTGAATAATGAGGACTTGTGTGACTGTTGGAAAATGACCAATTGAGATTTATTTGATGATAATTAGAAGTGAATATATGCAATTGTAGTTTGGGAGAAGGAGGAATGACAATTAGGAGTGCAAATGTTCTGTGCAGGTTGAGTTTGATGAAAACAGTGTGTAAGTTAGGCCATAACTGACCTTATGTGACCCCAATTGGTATGAGGCCAATTGGAGGTAAAACTAGACTTATAATGGACCAATTTTCATGTAGAAGTTATGCCAAAATTCTGTTTAGAAATGACCTAAAGAAATGATCAAATCCGGAATTTGCAACCTTGCAAACTTGAAAACTGACCATTTAAATAGTAGCCAGTATTTTGGCCATAACTCACTCAAAACAGGTCTAAATGACCTGAAATTTATACCATGGAACGCTTAAACATAGAGCTACAACTTTGGTAAAGATCACAGAACCCAGAAATGTCATTTACTAAGTCAAATTGCTTGTACAAGTTGAGGTATCAAAACTGTCCAGAACCATTGCAACCCAGAATTTAACCATATGAACAGTAGTCACTCATTTGACCATAACTCACTCAAAACAGGTCCAAATGACCTGAAATTTATACCATGGAAAGATTAGGCATAGAGCTACAATTCTTATGAAGACACCAAAGCCCAGAAATGACCAGAATCAAGTCAAATTGCTTGCCCAAGTTAAGGTGCTAAAACTGCCAGAACTGAATTTGACCTAAAATTGACCTAATTTTGCACTTAAAATGCATTCTATCCAGCTTTAGTAAATTGATCACATCTTGGACTATACAACTCAGAATGACTTGAAATTTGTGCCAAAAGTTCAATAAGACATAGAGCTATAATTTTGCTTCTTTGACTAGAAGCTAAAATTGAAGAGAAGTAGGACATTTAGCTAGACCAATCTAGCACACTAAATCTGGAATTGGTATAATTGACCATTAAGTCTAAAAAAAAAAATTCAAATAGGCATATCTCCCACAAGAAGTATCCAAATGTGATGAGCCATACCAATCTGGAAAGTTAAGAAAGAGACCTAAAACTTTGTTTTAGGTAACTTCCTCAAATTATAAATGTATAAGGCCAGAATTTAAGGTCAAAACTATTGACCTAATTGAGGACCATGCCAATATAGGACTTTTGAGTCTAAGTCAACAATTTCACTAAAAGTAATTCTATAGGACTTGACAAATTACAAGTAAAATTTCTAACTAACTATAAAACATAGAGCAATAAATCCTATGAAGCACACTAGGCCTAAAAATATATGTCACACCCTACCCCTCTGTAAGGCATAACATGATCCCATAGTATACCTAATGAATTACCAAACTTCGCCTACTGATAACCCATTAAATACACTACAAGGGATTTTAAACCTTTTCTTACTTCTTTTTACAGTGGTAGCACTATTGACAGGTGTTAAAAATTTTCTTTTACTGAAGTGAAACCAAATAACAAATCTGAGTATCAATAATTTCTATAAAAATTTTGGTAGAGTGCCAACTGTATTTTGAATAAAACAGTTCTTCAAAAACCTGTAAAAAGCACTTCCAATATTTTTCTCAATCTCAAACTTCAATAACAGTTCAACACAATAATTTCCTCAATAACTGTCAACACAATTCAACAATCAATTTTCCAGTGTTTCCAAAAGATGAGATAAAAGAAATAAGTCACAATATTTTTATAAGCCAACATAATTTACAATTTTAGTTTATAACTACTCAAGACCAAGTACAATATATACATATAGTGCACATACATTACAACAAAAACTACACAAAATGGTATACTCGATATACCCGGTGAAATCTCAAAATGTGACACAAGCAGCCTACTCTGTTGCTCTGTCTGTCTGTCTACCTATGACAATAATGAAAAAGCTATCGCTGAGCCAATATCTCAGTGGTGCACAACATTAAGAAAATGCAATTTAAAACCATAAGCCATAAATCATATAAACAATGGATACTTAAAAATCATAGTTAAATTCACAAGACAGTGAACGTCATAAAGAATTTAAACTCTATTTCACAATATCACAATAAATATCAATAAATCACACACACAGCTTAATCATGTTCCAAAGTCCAATTCATCCCGAAAGTCGATGGCTAGTGAGGAATAACATAGCTAGCTAGCAACAATATGAGTACTCATTCTATTCGTCCTCAACAGGCACACACCTCAACACTTCAGCCAGAGAGGGAATTCAAAGTCAATTCGTCCCACTAGACAAGCTAGCAAGGAATTCAATCAATATACATGATAGCTGTGATTTCAAACCATTTGCAATATTTTTCAAGCAATAAGTATCCATCAAATATCATTCAAACAATTTTCCATAATTTAAACAATAACAAATAATTTGTCATAATTTATTTCAATTGAAAATTCAAAAGAAATAACTGTTGTGCACAAACCTCTTATAAATGTCTCTTGGCCCTGACTCAGTGTTTCCTTCCCCTTCCCTGAGTTTTTGCTAACTGAAACACACAATTTGAAGTGTTTCAGTACTCATTTAAACTGTCTCTAACAATAAGGCTTAATAATTAATTTATTGAATTCTATTATTTTCCTTAGTCAACCTAAAATGTTGACCCTCGATGCACTATAGGTGAATTAGGTTTAATGTTACCAATATGTCACATTTTATATCCCTTTAGTGTTGGTATATGTTACCAATTTCATTTCTAAGTATATTGTATTTTATTATAATTTATCAGATTTCGGTGTACTATTTTGACCTAGCCGGACGACCTAGTTCCCTCGGTTTTTAGTCCAAACTACAAACTTATAGGTTTATGTCTTATTGTATGCGGAGCAAAATTTTAGGTCATTCTGAGTTTTATAGACCAAGATATGGTCAATTTACCAATGCTGGACAGAATGCACTAAAATGGTAGGCTTAGGTCATTTTTAGGTCACTTTTAGGTCACTTTTGGTTCGGCCAGTTTTGGTACCTGAACTTGTGCAAGCTATTTGGCTTTGTTCTGGCCATTTCTGGACTTTGGTGTCTTACAAGAATTGTAGATCTATATTTAAACTATTCATGGTAAAAATTTCAAGTCATTGGACCTATTTTGAGTAAGTTATGGTCAAAACACTTACTGTTGCCCAAATGGTCAATTTTCAGGCTTTCAAGTCACTAATTCGGATTTGGTCATTTTTCAAGTCACCTTCTAGGCAGAATTTAGGTAAGCTTCCTTCATGAAAGTTGGCACATTTTGTGCCTAGTTTCACTTCCAATTGGTCTCATACCAATTGGAGTCACACACTTAAGGTTCTAAGCTAAAGTGTACACTGCCCTGTTACATATTATTCAACACTTACCAATTATACATTCAATACTTACCAAGTTTACCTTTCATATGCCAATTCTGATTTGGTACCATAACATTAACACACTTTACATCACATTTTGGTCATTTTGGGCAGCTTGTAACCACTCTCAACATACACATTATAACACAGAATTTTCAAAGTCCAATTACAATAATTTAACCACATGAACATACCTCATTTACATGTCCAAATCTAAACAATTATTCACATACACATGCTGCCACAATAAGCAACATAATTCAACAATATTTCATGAACTTAAACACTTCAATCTTCTTCATAAGGCTGCCACAAGTTTGCACATACCCATCAACTTCCATTTTCACTTTTCAAGCTTACAAATCAAACTTTACACATAGAATTCAACTTTAATACAATTAAACATTTAAATCAACATCCAAACAACCATTTACATACAAGGACAAGCTGTTCATGGTGAGGTTTCATGGCTGTCGAAATGGCTCAACTCCAATAATTCATCAAACATAAAAAATTCTTCCATAAATCAACTACCCACAACTTTGGTTACACTTTTAATGAAACAAGAATTGAAAACTCCCACTTACCTCTTTTGGACTTCTTCAAAACCTCACCAAAACTTATCTTTCTTGCTCCAAGTATGCTGCCCAAGGTATGGTGGTCAAGTTTAATGAAGGGAGCTAGTGAAAAAGATGGCTTAAACATAGGTAGAGTGCACCTTGCATATGGGCAGCCATGGATGGGCCTTGGGAGGATTTCGGCTGGTTTTGCAAGGTAAGGTTGAAGATGAGTTCTTGACCTCCCAAGTGTCCCTTTAGGTGTCCCAAGGTTAAGGTTAGTGGAGCACTAAGGTAATATAATGATTTAATATTCCAAAGTTTTCAATTTCCCTCATTTTCCTCATATCTTTTACTATTTAGATTATGTACCACCATTTTAGTTTTCATAATATTTTTAAGGTTTAATATCATTTATTTTTTAATGGAAATTTAGGTCAAAAGGCAACTCGGGATGTCAAATAACCACAAAACCCCTATTCGGGTTGCATTCCCAATTTTTCGGTAATACCGAGTTTTGTCATTTCTCGATTTCTCGTTTTTTTTTTGTACTAATTATTTAATTTTTCTTTAATATTTCTAATAACATTTATACTTCAATAAGTCTTTAATCATGTCTCAAAACTAAATTTCGAGGGTTCCCTACAGTCCTAGGGTCGGCTATTGCCTGAGCCATAACTTCCCCTTGCAGTCACCCATCGCTGCGGTGCTGGCTCGTTTAACTTAGTTTCATTTCATTGCTATTATTTTTCCTTTGTTTTTGTATTTTATTATTTTATGTCCCCTCACCAATATTTAAGTGTAGTTCTAGGTATCCTAGCTATCCGGACAGACACTGGTCACCAGAACAGTAGAACGCACTACCGAACATAGGGGTGTTACAATTCTCCCCCCCCCCCCCCTTAAAATAAATTTCGTCTCGAAATTTTACCTGGCATCAGTTTTTGAACAGCTGTGGGTGCTGTCTCCTCATGTCCTCTTCACATTCCCAAATAGCTTCCTGGCCTGAATGATGGTTCCATAGCACTTTAACCGAGTGTATCTATTTATTCCTCAGCTGCTTCACCTCATATGCCAGAATTTCTATGGGTTCTTCCTCATATGAGAGGTCTGGATTTACCTCAATCTCTTCAACTGATAGTACATGAGATGGGTCAGATCTGTACCTCCTTAACATGGACACATGGAAGACACTGTGTATCCTTTCTAGCTCTAGAGGTAATGCTAACCGATATGCCAAAGGACCCACTCTCTCTAGAACCTCATATGGTCCGATGAAACGAAAACTCAGTTTCCCCTTTCTGCCAAATCTCATAATCCTCTTCCAAGGAGAAACTTTGAGGAATACCTTATCACCCACTGCATATTCAATATCTCTTCTCTTCAGATCAACATAGGACTTCTGACGGTCTGATGCAGCCTTGAGTCGATCTCTAATCAATCTGTTCTTTTCCTCTGTCTGCTGAACAATTTCTAGCCCAATCATCTTTCTTTCACCTAATTCATCCCACCATAGGGGAGTTTTGCATTTCCTGCCATATAAAGCTTCATATAGAGGCATCCCAATGCTTGATTGGTAGCTGTTGTTATAAGCAAACTCAATCAAAGGCAAGTGTGTATCCCAACTACCTTCAAACTTAATCACACAAGCTCATAGCATATCCTCTAATATCTGAATAACCCTCTCAGACTGGCCATTTGTCTGTGGGTGGAATGTCGTGCTGAAGTTCAATCTAGTTCCTAGGGCTCTCTGAAGACTACCCCAGAATCTAGAAGTAAACCTAGGATCTCTGTCAGATACAATCGATACTAGCACTCCATGCAGTCTTACAATCTCATTTATGTACAATCTGGCCAATCTCTCTAGGCTATAGTCCATCCGGACAGGCAAAAAATGAGCAGACTTGGTTAGTCTATCAACTATAACCCATACTACATCATGACTATTCTGTGTTCTCGGAAGTCCCATCATAAAATCCATAGTTATCTGTTCCCATTTCCACTCTGATACTGGCAATGGATGTACCAAACCTGCTGGTACTTGATGTTCTGCCTTCACTTGCTGACAAGTTAGGCATTTGGAAACAAAATCAGCTACATTTCTTTTCATACCCATTCACCAGTAATGCTCTTTTAGCCCTCTGTACATTTTAGTTCCACCAGGGTGCATAGCAAAAGGAGACTCATGTGCTTCCTTCATAATGATCCGTCTCAATTCCACATCATTAGGAACGCACATTCTACCCTGATGTAGCAATAAACCATCATTTCTCATAGAAAATTTAGGTTTCTTGCCCTGCTGGACTTCTTTTAACAGCTTCTGATATTTTTCATCATTCTGAGCAGCCATTTTGATCTGATCAATTAACACTGGCTGTACATGCCATGCAAATACTGTTTGTCCCTCATCATCAATCTCCAAACTAGCATGCTGTGCTTTCAACTCATGTACCATAGATAAAGGAGAAACTCTGAGACTTGCCATAGTCTTATGACTTAAGGCGTCAGCCACCACATTTGCTTTCCCTGGTTGATAGTCTATTAAGCAATCATAGTCTTTAATCAGTTCTAACCATCTCCTCTGCCTCAAGTTCAATTCCTTTTGGGTG
The DNA here is from genome assembly GCF_030052815.1 of Hevea brasiliensis. Classification (NCBI taxonomy): domain Eukaryota; kingdom Viridiplantae; phylum Streptophyta; class Magnoliopsida; order Malpighiales; family Euphorbiaceae; genus Hevea; species Hevea brasiliensis. The sequence continues at coordinate 87,830,711 of NC_079494.1, read as the reverse complement.
CCTAAGTACTTCAAGCTCTTGTGATCTGTGTAAATGTAGCATTTCTCTCCATACAAATAGTGTCTCCAGATCTTCAGAGCAAAAACAATAGCTGCAAGCTCCAAATCATGTGTTGGGTAGTTCCTCTCATGCGGTTTCAACTGGCGTGATGCATAAGCAATGACATTTCGATCTTGCATCAGTACACATCCTAACCCATTATGAGAAGCATCACTATAAACTATGTATTCTTTAGTCGGTGTAGGTAAAGTAAGGACTGGAGCTTTAGTCAAACACCTCTTCAACTCATCAAAACTCTGCTGACATTTATCTGTCCACTGAAATTTTACATCTTTCCGAAGCAGCTTGGTCAGTGGAGAAGCTAACATAGAAAAACCTTTCACAAATCGCGGGTAATATCCAGCTAAACCCAGAAAACTGTGAATTTTTGTGAAATTCCTGGGTGGCTTCCAATTAAGGATAGCTTCTACCTTGTTGGAATCTACCTTGATTCCTTCAGCCGACACAACATGTCCTAAGGAAGAGATTTCTTTTAGCCAAAATTCACATTTCGACAATTTGGCATATAGCTGTTTCTCCCTTAAAGTCTGTAGTACAATCCGCAAATGTCTGTCATGCTCCTCTACATTCCTCGAATATATCAAAATATCATCAATAAACACCACCACAAACTGGTCGAGGTATGGTCTGAAGATAGTGTTCATCAGATCCATAAAAGTAGCTGGAGCATTTGTTAACCCGAATGGCATTACTAGAAACTCATAGTGGCCATATCGAGTTCTGAAAGCAGTCTTTGGAATACTCTGCTATTGCACTTTCAACTGATAATAACCAGATCGCAAATCAATTTTGGAGAATACAGCTGCATCATTCAACTAATCAAACAGATCATCAATGCGAGGCAATGGATATCTGTTCTTTATTGTCACCTTATTCAACTGCCGGTAGTTAATACATAAGCGGAGAGTGACATCTTTCTTTTTAACAAACAATACTGGCACTCCCCAAAGTGACACACTAAGGCGGATGAAGCCCTTTTCAAGTAGTTCTTGCAACTGTACCTTCAACTCCTTCAATTGTGCTGGTGCCATTCTGTATGGTGTTATGGAGATTGGATCCACACCAGGCATAACATTAATTTCAAACTGCACCTCTCTTTCTGGAGGTAATCCTGGCAATTCATCAGGAAACACATCTGGAAAGTCATATACTGTAGGGATGTCCTTCAATGCTAGACTTCCCACTTAGGTGTCTACCACATGTGCCAAGTTTGCTTCACACCCCTTTCTGATCATTTTTCTGGCTAGTACAGCTAAAATGATGTTTGATGGCAATAGCTGCCTCTCCTCGTGTATTACCACTTCACTATACTAAGGGAGACCAAAAGTGATTATCTTCAGTCTACAGTCAATCATGGCGTGATGCCTGGCTAACCAATATATGCCCAAGATGATATCATAATCTTTGAAGGGCATTTCAATGAGATCAGACAGAAAAATGTGTCCTTGGATCACCAAAGGACAATCCCTATACATTCTATTGACCCTGACCTCCTGTCCTAGCGGACTTGTTACTAGCACCTCAAAGTCCATTTTCACACACGGAATAGCAATGCAATCAATGATGCTAGTACTCACATAGGAATGGGTAGAACCCGGATCAAATAACACAAACACATCTTAATTAAAAGTTGAGAAGGTACTAGCCACAATATCAGATGTCTCTGCCTTTTCTCTCTGTCTCATTGTGTAGACTCTGACTGGAGCACTGCCTTGCTCTGATTGATTCACTGTGCCTTGGCTGCCTGCTAGACCACCTCTACCCCTGCCTCTACCTCTGCTAGGTGGTTGTGAAACTCTGGTGGCAGAATTTTGAACTGACCCTTCAGCAGTAGTAGGAGGTGGCCCAACTCTACGGGCACTGGTGCAGTCCTTGGCAAAGTGTCCTGTGCTTCCACAGTTATAACAGGCTCCTATGGCCTTATAGCATACCCCGCCATGGCTTCTACCACAAGTTTCACATTGGCGAGGAGGGTAGAAACTTCTAGTAGTTTACTGACCAGATGGAGGAGGTTTCTGTCCCGAATATCTTCCCTTACCGGACTTTTTACCACCTCTGTTGTGTCCCCCAAAGTTCTTGCTTTTCCCAGTAGGACCACTGGAACTCTGATCTACTGACTTCCCCTCTTTCTCTTTTTCTGTCTTCTCTGATTTCTTTTTCTCTGGGGTTACTTCTGACTCAATTCTCTCTAATTCCAGTGCTTGAGAAATAAGCTCAGAGAAGTTACTATGTTTGAATCCGACCACTTGTAATCTGATACTAGACTTCAAGCTGGTTTCAAACCTTTTACACCTTTCCCTACTGGTAGCAAGGAGACTTCCAGCATAGTGGCTCAGGCGGGAAAATTCCCTTTCATACTTTGCCACTGTTCTATTTCCCTGTTTCATACTTAAGAACTCCTGTAGCTTCTAGTCCACATAGGCATCTAGGACATTTTTTTGTCTGAACTCCCAAAGAAAGTCATCCTAGGTTAGCACTGGAGGTTCCACCAAACTATGAGGAATGGTTTTCCACCAGTCATATGCATCTCCTATAGTAGTGACACTGAATACTCAAATCTCAGCTCTTCTGTACAATGTAGTTTCTTAAACACCCTATCCATTCTCTCTAACCATTATTCTGCCTCTAGAGGATCTATTGTCCCCTTGAACTCAATAGCCTCATATTTAATCAGCTTGTCATACTGCCTAGCTGAAGATTGTGGTTGTACCACTAGTGTCTATAGTGGGACTTGAGTAGGCATATTACTAGCCATCTGTTGGTACATTGCAGCCATCTGCTGAGCGAACTGAGTAGGAAATTGCAGTACTGAGGGGGCTGGTGCGGCTGATCCACTGACATTATGTAGGGCTGGGGCATCCCCTTGTACCTCAGCCTCTATTGATTGATCGACTGAACGATCCCCTTCTTCCATAGTCAATTTGAGGATCCCAGACCTCCTGAATAAATAACACAAGGAGATTTCCTCCTGTTAGCACATATTTATAATGTAATATACTGCATATATATCATACAATGACATTGAGCAGTTGTACTATGAAGAAAGAATATTCAAATTACAAGTGAAAATAGAATTTAAAAACTAGCTCTGATACCACTAAAATATGTCACACCCTACCGCTCTGTAAGGCATAACATGATCCCATAGTATACCTAATGAATTACCAAACTTCGCCTACTGATAACCCATTAAATACACTACAAGGGATTTTAAACCTTTTCTTACTTCTTTTTATAGTAGTGAGCACTATTGACAGGTGTTAAAAATTTTCTTTTACTGAAGTGAAACCAAATAACAAATCTGAGTATCAATAATTTCTATAAAAATTTTGGCAGAGTGCCATCTGTATTTTGAATAAAACAGTTCTTCAAAAACCTGTAAAAAGCACTTCCAATATTTTTCTCAATCTCAAACTCCAATAACAGTTCAACACAATAATTTCCTCAACAATTGTCAACACAATTCAACAATCAATTTTTCAGTGTTTCCAAAAGATGAGATAAAAGAAATAAGTCACAATATTTTTACAAACCAACATAATTTACAATTTTAGTTTACAATTGCTCAAGACCAGGTATAATATATACATACAGTGCACATACATTACAATAAAAACTACACAAAATGGTATACTCGATATACCCGGTGAAATATCAAAATGTAACACAAGCAGCCTACTCTGCTGCTCTGTCTGTCTATCTACCTGCGACAGTAATGAAAAAGCTATCGCTAAGCCAATGTCTCAGTGGTGCACAACATTAAGAAAATGCAATTTAAAACCATAAGCCATAAATCATATAAACAGTGGATACTTAAAAATCATAGTTAAATTCAAAAGACAGTGAATGTCATAAAGAATTTAAACTCCATTTCACAATATCATAATAAATATCAATAAATCACACACATAGCTTAATCATGTTCCAAAGTCCAATTCATCCCAAAAGCCGATGGCTAGTGAGGAATAACATAGCTAGCTAGCAACAATATGAGTACTCATTCTATTCGTCCTCAACAGGCACACACCTCAACACTTCAGCTAGAGAGGGAATTCAAAGTCAATTCGTCCCACTAGATAAGCTAGCGAGGAATTCAATCAATATACATGATAGCTGTGATTTCAAACCATTTGCAATGTTTTTCAAGCAATAAGTATCCATCAAATATCATTCAAATAATTTTCCACAATTTAAACAATAACAAATAATTTGTCATAATTTATTTCAATTGAAAATTCAAAAGAAATAACTGTTGTGCACAAACCTCTAATAAATGTCTCTTAGCCCTGACTCAGTGTTTACTTCCCCTTCCTTGAGTCTTTTTAAACTGTCTCTAACAATAAGACTTAATAATTAATTTATTGAATTCTATTATTTTCCTTAGTCAACATAAAATGTTGACCCTCGATGCACTCTAGGTGAATTAGGTTTAATGTTACCAATATGTCACATTTTATAGCCCTTTAGTGTTGGTATATGTTACCAATTTCATTTCCAAGTGTATTGCATTTTATTGTAATTTATCGTATTTCGGTCTACTATTTTGACCTAGCCGGACGACCTAGTTCCCTCAGTTTTTGAGTTTCGGTCCAAACTACAAACTTGTAGGTCTATGTCTTATTACACACAGGGCAAAATTTCAGGTCATTTTGAGTTTTATAGACCAAGATATGATCAATTTACCAATACTGAACAGAATACACTAAAATGGTAGGCTTAGGTCATTTTTAGGTCACTTTTGGTTCGGCCAGTTTTGGTACCTGAAATTATGCAAGCTATTTGGCTTTGTTCTGGCCATTTCTGGAATTTGGTGTCTCATAAGAATTATAGATCTATGTCTAAACTATTCATGGTAAAAATTTCAGATCATTTGGACCTGTTTTGAGTAAGTTATAGTAAAAAACTAACTACTGCCCAAATGGTCAATTTTCAGGCTTTCAAGTCATTAATCTGGATTTGGTCATTTTTCAAGTCACCTTCTAGGCAGAATTTAGGTAAGCTTCCTTCATGAAAGTTAGCACATTTTGTGCCTAGTTTCACTTCCAATTAGTCTCACACGAAATAGAGTCACTGTAACACCCCTCACCCGTCTACAGTGTAGTAGAGCAAGGCGTGCTACACGGCGTGCCGGAGCACCTGATCTTATCTGATTTCATTATAGTTCTTGATTTATTTATTCAAAAACTTTATTTAAGGTTTAGGCTATTTTTACTTTTATCAAAATCTAACTAATTTGGAAAATTCAAAAATTTTATGACAATCCAGCAGAGTGCCGGCAGTAATTTGGACTAACAGTTCTTCTGAACCTGCCAAAAACAATTTTAATATATACTCAAATTCACAACTCAGAATCAGTCTCAAAATTTTTCATACTCAATCTCAATCAGGATCATCATGATCAGATACTTAACTCATATATCAAAATTCTTACATTTTATTATTTTGCATAATTTGCCAACTAATTACATAAATTTGTCAAGTACAGGATGTACAAATAATTTATATTATACTTAGAATGAACAAAATACATAACATGTGTAAATATGAGCCCTATCTACATGCATTGCTGAGGAGGTGACAACCTTCAATTCTTCTGAAACTTCTGCAGATCTGGACTCCAAAAATCTCAGTCGACAGTCTACTGGTTTTACCTTCAGTACCTGCGCGAGGAAGCAATTCCATCGTGCTAAGCATTTCTGCTTAGTGGTGCAATAGTATAACAAGAAATAATATATACAATTAAAGAAAGAAATAGATCATAATTCAGATACTCAAGAATCAATTTAATTTGGTATGGTATTTCTAGTATCAACAATCTTATATACTAGTTTGTTCCTCTTTGGGAGTGCTTAGTTTATAACTTTTCAGTAATACTACCCAGTATACAAATTATTCTAACTGTATTGTCTTTCAAGTCTCTACGGTTCTGCAATTTATATTTTTTGTTATGTTTCTTTTGCTAATCTCTTTTACTCATTCATTGAATACGTAATTTAATTGTACTGAAATTTCATTATACTTAACTTAACTTAGCTTCCTGAATAGAATAATGTTTTAAATGACTGCCCATATAGCCTATACATTGACCAGACTGGATAAACGGATATACTAGCACTGGGTACCTAGTACCTCGGGCCGTCACACCATCGGTCACAAAGTGTCTCCCGGTGTGCAAATAGTGTGGCTAAAAAGCCATATAATCAATCAGGCATTAAGCCGAGTATAATAACACAATCTGTATAGCCATAGACTATTAAAATCATAGTATGGCATAATAAGCCATAAAACACTGTATGACGTAAAGTCATTTACAAAACAGCTGTCAGAATCCTATTGGCATGCCAACCTATCCAAACTAGACAACGAGGCAAATTAGGGCATATTACAATGTTACATATTTAATTCTTTATTCATAGGGTTTATACATCTTTATGCCTTTCACTGGTCAATAAAATTGTTGACCCTTTTATGTATCATGGATAGGTTGATTCTAGCATCAACATGTCACAATTTACAATTCAATATGTTGTCAATATAATGCAATTTACCCTTTTCACAAGTTGGCATTCATTGCCAAATCACTTCAAGCATCATTTTATGTAATTACCAATTTGCAATTTTAGTGTGCTAGATTGGTCTAGCTTAAAGTCCTATTTCCATTGGTTTTCAGCTTTTGGTCAAAGAAGCAAAACTGTAGCTCTATGTCTTATTGCACGCGGGGTAAAATTTCAGGTCATTCCCAGTTGTATAGACCAAGTTGTGGTCAATTTACTAAAGCCGGACAGATTGCACCTTTACTTCAAAATTTGGTCAATTTCTCAATTTTTGTGTGCTAGATTTGTCTAGCTTAAAGTCGTATTTCTCTTGGTACTATTCCCTTCAATTCATTTCATTAGTCAACCTATAATGTTGAACCTTGATGCACTTTACGTAAGTCAATTCTAATGTTACCAATTTCATTTCCAAGTGTATTGCATTTTATTGCAATTTATCGGGTTTCGGTGTACTATTTTGACCTAGTCGGACGACCTAGTTCTCTCAGTTTTTGGGTTTTGGTCAAAACTACAAACTTGTAGGTCTATGTCTTATTGCACGCGAGGCAAAATTTCAGGTCATTCTGAGTTCTGTAGACCAAGATATGGTCAATTTACCAATGCTAGATGGAATGCACTAAAATAGTAGGCTTAGGTCATTTTTAGGTCACTTTTGGTTCGGCCAGTTTTGGTACCTGAACTTGTGCAAGCTATTTTGCTTGTTTCCGGCCATTTCTGGGCTTTGGTGTCTTCATAAGAATTGTAGATCTATGTCTTATTACACTCAGGGCAAAATTTCAGGTCATTCTAAGTTGTATAGACCAAGATATGGTCAATTTACTAAAGCTGGATAGATTGCACCTTTAGTGCAAAATTTGGTCAATTTTAGGTCACTTTTGGTTCTGTAGTTTTGGTACCCGAACTTCTGCAAGCCATTTGACTTGGTTCTGGCCATTTCTGGGCTTTGGTGTCTTCATAAGAATTGTAGCTCTATATCTTATTGCACTCGGGGCAAAATTCCAGGTCATTCTAAGTTGTATAGACCAAGATATGGTCAATTTACTAAAGCTGGATAGATTGCACCTTTAGTGCAAAATTTGATCAATTTTAGGTCACATTTAGTTCTGGCAATTTTGGTATCCGAAGTTGTGTAAGCTATTTGACTTGGTTCTGGCCATTTTTGGGCTTTGGTGTCTTCATAAGAATTGTAGCTCTATGTCTTATTGCACACGGGGCAAAATTTCAGGTCATTCTGAGTTGTATAGACCAAGATATGGTCAATTTACTAAAACTGGACAGATTGCACCTTTAGTGCAAAATTTGGTCAATTTTAGGTCACTTTTGGTTCGGCAGTTTTTGTACCCAAACTTGTGCAAGCCATTTGAGTTGGTTCTGGCCATTTCTGGGTTTTGGTGTCTTCATAAGAATTGTAGCTCTATGTCTTATTGCACTCGGGGAAAAATTTCAGGTCATTCTAAGTTGTATAGACCAAGATATGGTCAATTTACTAAAGCTGGACAGATTGCACCTTTAGTGCAAAATTTGGTCAGTTTTAGTTCTGACAGTTTTGGTACCTGAACTTGTGCAAGCTATTTGACTTAGTTCTGGAAATTTTTGGTCTTTGGTGTCTTCATAAGAATTGTAGATATATGTCTAAACTAACCATGGTAAAAATTTCAGGTCAATTGGACCTATTTTGAGTGAGTTATGGACATCCCAAGGACTACTGTTCATATGGTCAAAAATCTGTGTTGCAAGGTTGCTAATCCGGATTTGGTCATTTTTAAGGTCAGTTTCTAGGCAGAATTTTGGCAACATTTCTACATGAAAGTTGGCCTATTTGGTGTCTAGTTTCACCCCCCCCCCCTCCTCCCATTATTCTCATACCAATTGGGTTCATAGTTTGGCACTTATGGCCTAATTTAGGTACCTGCACAAAAGCAGATACACTTCCAATTTGATATTCCTTCTCCTCCTCATTACTTCAATATTCAATCAATAACACTTCCATATATATATTGTAGAAAATTCCAGCAACAATTTTGGGCAGAATATTTAAGTGCTCAATGCACACAATTCACTATTAAGTTCAACATTCACTTTCACCAAAATTCAACATATCTCAATGTCAATATTACACATACACTTCAACATAATCATACTTCAATATCACTTACACTTGCATATTTCATTAATAACTACATGTTTACACACAAATTCATGGTTTAATAGGCTGCCAAACATGGCAGTTTGCCCAAAGCATTAAGGTTCCATTACACACCCTTAATTCAAGCACTACATGCACATATTTAGATTTTAACTTACTACTTCCTCCATTTAAGTTATTCAACCTTAATTTCCATCCATTATAGGTAAGAAAAACTCAACTACAATAAATTTTCATGGCTATCAAAAATTGAATATATCAATAACTCATTGAATCCTTCAAATTTCTTCACCATCCAACACATCTCAACCTTAATACAAACTTTAATGAAGCAAGGGATGAAAAACTAGCACTAACCATTTTTAAGCTTCACCAAAACTTCATCAAATCCTCTTCTTTTTGCTTCCAACATACTGCCCAAGGTGTGTGTGCAAGCTTTGATGAAGAAACTAAGTAGAAATGGTGGCTTGATCATGCACCCATGGAGGTTGCATGTGGGGCATCCATGGTGATTTCCATGGTGAACTCCATTTCTCTTGGCTGGTTATTTCTCAAGGTGGAAGATGATGGTTCTGCTGTCCCAAAGGAATATTTAAGTGTCCCAAATTAAGAGTTAGTGGAGCACTAACTTGGATTTTAATGTTTAATTAGTTAAAGTTTCCTTATTTGCTCATTTGGCTCCATTCTTTTACTATTTACATATTGTATCACAATTTAATTTTTCATGACATTTCTAAAGTGTAATATCATTTATTTTTAATGGACATTGAGGTCAAAAGGCAACTATAGGTGTCAAATGACCAAAATACCCCACTTTGGGTTATATTCCCGATTTTTTGATAACACCGATTTTTATCTGTTTCTCGATTTTTCGTTTTTCTTTGTAGTAAGTTATTAATTTTTCTTTAATAATTCTAGTGTCAATTATATTTCAATAGACCTTTACTTACGTCCTGGAATTAAATTCTGAGGGTTCCTAGTGGTCCTGGGGTCAGCAACGGCCTTCCTAGTGCGGTCACCCATCGCTGCGGTGTCGGCTCGTTTAACTTAGCTTCATTTTCTCTCTTTCATTTGTCTTTGATTTTTCTTGCATTTTTCTCTTATTTATTTCATCATTATATGTCTATTCATTATCACCGAAGTGTAATTCCAGACATTCTGACTTTCTGGGGCAGACATTAGCCGTCGGAACAGTAGAATGTGCGGACTACGAAAATGAGGATGTTACAACTCTTCCCCACTAAAAAGGAATTTCGTCCTCGAAATTCATCTGGTTCAAACAACCAAGCTTATCGTTATCTCATAAGTTTATTCACTTTTCCATCATTGTTTTCCTCTGCCTTTAGTATTCCTACTCATGAAATTCTATTATTCATTAGTTTCTTGATTTCTCATACTAGGATTCTTTACCAGTCCTTCTGTCTCTTTTACCAATTCCAACTCTGTTAAATTACCCTTTGTCTAGGTATTCTGCATTTATCTTATACAGGACCTTATACCTTGGTATCTTCATGCTTATTTAATAAATATCACTATACACAAACTCCATCAATGGAAGGTATCTATTCTTGCTTCCGGAGAGAGCATCAATACAATTTCTAAATGTATTCTCAAATACCTACATCATTCCTTTCTGTCAAAAATATTAAAATACTGATAAGACTCCATATTTATGTCCAAATATCTTCATCCTCAAGGTGTTCTTTCTAATTTATAGCCATACTGAATTCTCAAAGCTTATAGCAATTTTTGTGGTAATGGTAGTCCACATTAGTGTAATCGAGTCACTGACTCTAGCTACCTTAGAAGTGTAGTCTTTCGATAGGTTAGTTCTGAAGTTTTAAATTTCTGACTAGAATTTTCACATTTATTTCCCGTAATAGTACTTTATTAGAGCGTAACTGTATCAAATTATAGATTAATTACAAATATTCTTAGTTTATTGTACCACGAGGAAGCACGTAGCTCTACACAATAATCCCATATCGGTACTGTAATCTGCAGCTTACAATACAAACATCGAGAATATTACATAGCCACTATGTTATAACCTCATGAACTAGGTTTTCTACTTCTTTTTCTAATGCCCTCTGCGGCTCTAAGTCCATATCTTCACTTTGAATAATCAAAAGTAAACAGATCTGCATAGTGTCACCTCAACTCTTACGAATGCAATGCATGTATGCACACTATCTTTCCACTTATCTTTGCCTAGGAATGCCTAAACCGTGCTCTGATACCACTAAATGTAACACCCCTCACCCGTCTACAGTGTAGCCGAGCAAGGCATGCTACACGGCGTGCCGGAGCACCTGATCTTATCTGATTTCATTACAGTTCTTGATTTATTTATTCAAAAACTTTATTTAAGGTTTAGGCTATTTTTACTTTTATCAAAATCTAACTAATTTGGAAAATTCAAAAATTTTAATGACAATCCAGTAGAGTGCCGGCAGTAATTTGGACTAGCAGTTCTTCTGAACCTGCCAAAAACAATTTCAATATATACTCAAATTCACAACTCAGAATCAGTCTCAAAATTTTTCATACTCAATCTCAATCAAAATCATCATGATCAGATACTTAACTCATATATCAAAATTCTTACATTTTATTATTTTGCATAATTTGCCAACTAATTACATAAATTTGTCAAGTACAGGATGCACAAATAATTTACATTATACTTAGAATGAACAAAATACATAACATGTGTAAATATGAGCCCTATCTACATGCATTGCTGAGGAGGTGACAATCTTCAATTCTTCTGACACTTCTGCAGATCTGGACTCCAAAAATCTCAGTCGACAGTCTACTAGTTTTACCTTCAGTACCTGCACGAGGAAGCAATTCCATCGCGCTAAGCATTTCTGCTTGGTGGTGCAATAGTATAACAAGAAATAATATATACAATTAAAGAAAGAAATAGATCATAATTCAGATACTCAAGAATCAATTTAATTTGGTATGGTATTTCTAGTATCAACAATCTTATATACTAGTTTGTTCCTCTTTGGAAGTGCTTAGTTTATAACTTTTCAGTAATACTACCCAGTATACAAAATATTCTAAATGTATTGTATTTCAAGTCTCTACGGTTCTGCAATTTATATTTTTGTTATGTTTCTTTTGCTAATCTCTTTTACTCATTCATTCAATACGTAATTTAATTGTACTGAAATTTCATTATACTTAACTTAACTTAGCTTCCTGAATAGAATAATGTTTTAAATGACTGCCCATATAGCATATACATTGACCAGAGTGGATAAACGGATATACTAGCACTGGGTACCTAGTACCTCGAGCCGTCACACCATCGGTCACAAAGTGTCTCCCAGTGTGCAAATATTGTGGCTAAAAAGCCATATAATCAATCAGGCACTAAGCCGAGTATAATAACACAATCTGTATAGCCATAGGCTATTAAAATCATAGTATGGCATAATAAGCCATAAAACACTGTATGACGTAAAGTCATTTACAGAACAACTGTCAGAATCCTATTGGCATGCCAACCTATCCAAATTAGACAATGAGGCAAATTAGGGCATATTACAATGTTACATATTTAATTCTTTATTCATAGGGTTTATACATCTTTATGCCTTTCACTGGTCAATAAAATTGTTGACCCTTTCATGCATCATGGATAGGTTGATTCTAGCATCAACATGTCACAATTTACAATTCAATATGTTGTCAATATAATGCAATTTACCCTTTTCACAAGTTGGCATTCATTGCCAAATCACTTCAAGCATCATTTTATGTAATTACCAATTTGCAATTTTAGTGTGCTAGATTGGTCTAGCTTAAAGTCCTATTTCCATTGGTTTTTAGCTTCTGGTCAAAGAAGAAAAACTATAGCTCTATGTCTTATTGCACGCAGGGCAAAATTTCAGGTCATTCCCAGTTGTATAGACCAAGTTGTGGTCAATTTACTAAAGCCGGACAGATTGCGCCTTTACTTCAAAATTTGGTCAATTTCTCAATTTTTGTGTGCTAGATTTGTCTAGCTTAAAGTCCTATTTCTCTTGGTACTATTCCCTTCAATTCATTTCATTAGTCAACCTATAATGTTGAACCTTGATGCACTCTATGTGAGTCAATTCTAATGTTACCAATTTCATTTCCAAGTGTATTGCATTTTATTGCAATTTATCGGATTTCGGTGTACTATTTCGACCTAGTCGGACGACCTAGTTCCCTTGGTTTTTGGGTTTTGGTCAAAACTACAAACTTGTAGGTCTATGTCTTATTGCTTGCGAGGCAAAATTTCAGGTCATTCTGAGTTTTGTAGACCAAGATATGGTCAATTTACCAATGCTGGACGAAATGCACTAAAATAGTAGGCTTAGGTCATTTTTAGGTCACTTTTGGTTCGGCTAGTTTTGGTACCTGAACTTGTGCAAGCTATTTGGCTTGTTTTCGGCCATTTCTGGGCTTTGATGTCTTCATAAGAATTGTAGATCTATGTCTTATTGCACTCGGGGCAAAATTTCAGGTCATTCTAAGTTGTATAGACCAAGATATGGTCAATTTACTAAAGCTGGATAGATTGCACCTTTAGTGCAAAATTTGGTCAATTTTAGGTCACTTTTGGTTCGGTAGTTTTGGTACCCGAACTTCTGCAAGCCATTTGACTTGGTTCTGGCCATTTCTGGGCTTTGGTGTCTTTATAAGAATTGTAGCTCTATATCTTATTTCACTCGGGGCAAAATTTCAAGTCATTCTAAGTTGTATAGACCAAGATATGGTCAATTTACTAAAGCTGGACAGATTGCACCTTTAGTGCAAAATTTGGTCAATTTTAGGTCACATTTAGTTCTGGCAATTTTGGTATCCGAAGTTGTGCAAGCTATTTGACTTGGTTCTGGCCATTTCTGGGCTTTGGTGTCTTCATAAGAATTGTAGCTCTATGTCTTATTGCACTCGGGGCAAAATTTCAGGTCATTCTGAGTTGTATAGACCAAGATATGGTCAATTTACTAAAGCTGAACAGATTGCACCTTTAGTGCAAAATTTGGTCAATTTTAGGTCACTTTTGGTTCGGCAGTTTTTGTACCCAAACTTGTGCAAGCCATTTGAGTTGGTTCTGGCCATTTCTGGGTTTTGGTGTCTTCATAAGAATTGTAGCTCTATGTCTTATTGCACTCGGAGAAAAATTTCAGGTCATTCTAAGTTGTATAGACCAAGCTATGGTCAATTTACTAAAGCTGGATAGATTGCACCTTTAGTGCAAAATTTGGTCAGTTTTAGTTCTAGCAGTTTTTGTACCTGAACTTGTGCAAGCTATTTGACTTAGTTCTGGCAATTTCTGGGCTTTGGTGTCTTCATAAGAATTGTAGATCTATGTCTAAACTAACCATGGTAAAAATTTCAGGTCAATTGGACCCGTTTTGAGTGAGTTATGGTCATCCCAAGGACTACTGTTCATATGGTCAAAAATCTGGGTTGCAAGGTTGCTAATCCGGATTTGGTCATTTTTAAGGTCAGTTTCTAGGCAGAATTTTGGCAACATTTCTACATGAAAGTTGGCCTCTTTGGTGTCTAGTTTCACCTCCCCCCCCCCCCCATTATTCTCATACCAATTGGGTTCATAGTTTGGCACTTATGGCCTAATTTAGGTACTGCCTTCAATACACAACCTGCACAAAGCACATACACTTCCAATTTGATATTCCTTCTCCTCCTCATTACTTCAATATTCAATCAATAACACTTCCATATATATATTGTAGAAAATTCCAGCAACAATTTTGGGTAGAATATTTAAGTGCTTAATGCACACAATTCACCATTAAGTTCAACATTCACTTTCACCAAAATTCAACATATCTCAATGTCAATATTACACATACACTTCAACATAATCATACTTCAATATCACTTACACTTGCTGCCCACAATTTAACATTAGCATATTTCATTAATAACTACATGTTCACATACAAATTCATGGTTTAATAGGCTGCCAAACATGGCAGTTTGCCCAAAGCATTAAGGTTCCATTACACACCCTTAATTCAAGCACTACATGCACATACTTTGATTTTAACTTACTACTTCCTCCATTTAAGTTATTCAACCTTAATTTCCATCCATTATAGGTAAGAAAAACTCAACTACAATAAACTTTCATGGCTGTCCAAAATTGAATATATCAATAACTCATCGAATCCTTCAAATTTCTTCACCATCCAACACATCTCAACCTTAATACAAACTTTAATGGAGCAAGGGATGAAAAACTAGCACTAACCTTTTTTGATCTTCACCAAAACTTCATAAAATCCTCTTCTTTTTGCTTCCAACATACTGCCCAAGGTGTGTGTGCAAGCTTTGATGAAGAAACTAAGTAGAAATGGTGGCTTGATCATGCACCCATGGCGGTTGCATGTGGGGCATCCATGGTGATTTCCATGGTGAACTCCATTTCTCTTGGCTGGTTATTTCTCAAGGTGGAAGATGATGGTTCTGCTGTCCCAAAGGAATATTTAAGTGTCCCAAATTAAGAGTTAGTGGAGCACTAACTTGGATTTTAATGTTTAATTAGTTAAAGTTTCCTTATTTGCTCATTTGGCTCCATTCTTTTACTATTTACATATTGTATCACAATTTAATTTTTCATGAAATTTCTAAAGTGTAATATCATTTATTTTTAATGGACATTAAGGTCAAAAGGCAACTCTAGGTGTGAAATGACCAAAATGCCCCACTTCGGGTTATATTCCCGATTTTTTTATAACACCGATTTTTGTCTATTTCTCGATTTTTCGTTTTTCTTTGTACTAATTTATTAATTTTTTTTTTAATAATTCTAGTGTCAATTATATTTCAATAGACCTTTACTTACATCCTGGAATTAAATTCTGAGGGTTTCTCGCGGTCCTGGGGTCGGCAACCGCCTTCCCAGTGCGGTCACCCATCGCTGCGGTGTCGGCTCGTTTAACTTAGCTTCATTTTCTCTCTTTCATTTGTCTTTGATTTTTCTTGCATTTTCTTCTTATTTATTTCATCATTATATGTTTATTCATTATCACCAAAGTGTAATTCCAGACATTCTGACTTTTTGGGGTAGACATTAGCCGTCGGAACAGTAGAATGTACGGACTACGAAAATGAGGATGTTACAGTCACACATTTAAGGTTCTAAGCTAAAGTGTACGTTGCCCTATTACACATTATTCAACACTTACCAATTACACATTCAATACTTACCAAGTTTACCTTTCATGCCAATTCTGATTTGGTACAATAACATTAACACTCTTTACATCACATTTTGGTCATTTTGGGCAGCTTGTCACCACTCTCAACATATACATTATAACTCAGAATTTTCAAAGTCCAATTACAATAATTTGACCACATGAACATACCTCATTTACATGTCCAAATCCAAACAATTATTCACATACACATGTTGCCACCATAAGCAACATAATTCAAAAATATTTCATAAACTTAAACACTTTAATCTTCTTCATGAGGCTGCCACAAGTTTATACATACCCATCAACTTCCATTTTCACTTTTCAAGCTTACAAATCAAACTTTACACATGGAATTCAACTTTAATACAATTAAACATTTAAATCAACATCCAAACAACCATTTACATGCAAGGAAAAACTGTTCATGGTGAGGTTTCATGGCTACCGAAATGGCTCAACTCCAATAATTCCTCAAACATCAAAGATTCTTTCATAAATCAACTACCCACAACCTTGGTTACACTGTTAATGAAACAAGAATTGAAAACACCCACTTATCTCTTTTGAACTTCTTCAAAACCTCACCAAAACTTTTCTTTCTTGCTCCAAGTATGCTGCCCAAGGTATGGTGGTCAAGTTTAATGAAGGGAGCTAGTGAAAAAGATGGCTTGAACATAGGTGGAGTGCACCTTGCATGTGGGCGGCCATGGATGGACCTTGGGAGGATTTCGGCTGGTTTTGCAAGGTAAGGTTGAAGATGAGTTCTTGACCTCCCAAGTGTCCCTTTAGGTGTCCCAAGGTTAAGGTTAGTGGAACACTAAGGTAATATAATGATTTAATATTCCAAAGTTTCCAATTTCCCTCATTTTCCTCATATCTTTTACTATTTAGATTATGTACCACCATTTTAGTTTTCATGCTATTTTCAAGGTTTAATATCATTTATTTTTAATGGAAATTTAGGTCAAAAGGCAACTCGGGATGTCAAATGACCACAAAGCCCCTATTCGGGTTGCATTCATGATTTTTCGGTAACACCGAGTTTTGTCGTTTTCTCGATTTCTCGTTTTTCTTTGTTCTAATTATTTAATTTTTCTTTGACACTTTTAATGATATTTATACTTCAATAAGTCTTTAATCATGTCTCAAAACTAAATTCTGAGGGTTCCCTGCAGTCCTGAGGTCAGCTATTGCCTGCGCTATAACTTCCCCGTGCAGTCACCCATCGCTACGGTGCTGGCTCGTTTAGCTTACTTTCATTTCATTGCTATTATTTTTCTTTTATTTTTATTGTATTTTATTTTCTTGTATTTCATTATTTTATGTCTCCTCACCAATATTTAAGTGTAGTTCTAGGCATCCTAACTATCCGGACAAACACTGGTCACCGGAACAGTAGAATGCACTACCGAACATAGAGGTGTTACAATAAGCAGTCCAAATAAATTAATAAACTCCAAAATCAAAATGACTACTAAGGGAACCAAAATTCATATTTGACCTAGTTATGGTTAATTGACCATAACTTGAGTTATACAACTCAGAATGGAGTAATTCAAAAAGGAAATTAAAGAAGACACAATAAGAAACAATTTGATGAAGAGAATTTTGCTAATTTCACCTTATAGCCTGACCCACTAGAACAGTAATTATTGGCCATGAAATTTGAAAAATTGGAATCACATATAATTAGCCTTGAATTAAGTTTGGAAATCAATGCCAATGAGTATAAACTCAAAATGAGCAATCCTAGTGCAACTAGAACCAACATATCTGTTCAGTGTAGAAAAGTCAACGTTTATATTTGACTAGTAATGTGAATAAGAAATGTAATAACTTAATAAATCACATAAATGTACGAATAGGACATTTGTCCTTATTATTAGAGACATAAAAAAATGCTTTGAGCACAATGGTACTTCAGAACAATTGATATGAAATGTGATCTGTCTGATGATCTACTGAATAATTGTGACATGTTGATACAAGAATCAACCTATCCATGATGCATAAAAAGATCAACAATTTTGTTGACCAGTGAAAGGCATAATGACCTATAAATCCTAAAAATAAAGAATTAAATATTTAAGTTTGTAAATGCCCTAGCATTGCCTAGTTGACTAGTTTGGATAGGTTAGCATGCCAATAGGATTCTGACAATTGTTTTGTAAATGGCTTCACGCCATATTGTGTTTTCTAGCTTATTATGCCATACTATGATTTTAATAGCCTATGGCTATACGGATTGTGTTATTATATTCGGCTTAATGTCTGATTGATTATATGGCTTTTTAGCCACACTATTTGCACACCGGGAGATACTTTGTGATCGATGGTGTGACGACCCAAGGTACTAGGTACCCAGTGCTAGTATATCCGTTTATCCAGTCTGGTCAGTATATAGGCTACACGGCCAGTCAATTAAAACATTATTCAATTCAGGCAGTTAAGTTAAGTTAAGTATATGAAAATTTCTGTACAATTAAATTAAGCATTAAATGAAATGAGTAAAAGAGATTAGCAATAGAAACATAACAAAAATACAATTTGCAGATCTGTAGAGACTTAAAATATAATACAGTTAGAATAATTGATTCCTGGTATCTGAATTATGATTTATTTCTTTCTTTATTTGTATATATTATTTCTTGTTATATTGTTGTACCACTAAGCAGAAATGCTTAGCGCGATGGAATTGTTTCCTCGTGCAGGTACTTCGACTGAGATTTTAGAGTCCAGATCTGCAGAAGTGTCAGAAGAGTACAAGATTGTCACCTCCTCAGCAATGCATGTAGATAAGGCTCATATTTACACATGTTATGTATTTTGTTCATTCTAAGTATATTGTAAATTATTTATTTATCCTGTACTTGATAAACTTATGTAATTTAGTTGACAACTTATATAAATTAATGAAATATAAGAATTTTGATATTTAAGTTGATTATCTAATCATAATGATTCTGAATGAGATTGAGTTTGAGAAATTTTGATACTGATTCTGAGTTGTGAATTTGAGTATATACTGAAATTGTTTTTGGCAGGTTTAGAAGAACTGTTAGTCCAAATTACAGTCGGCACTCTGCTGGATTATCGTTAAAATTTTTGAAATTTCCAAATTAGTCAGATTTTGATAAACAATAAAAATAGCCTAAACCTTAGATAAAGTTTTTGAACAAGTAAATCAAGAACTGTAATGAAATCAGATAAGATCAGGTGCTCCAGCACTCCGTGTGACACGCCTTGCTCAGCTACAGTGTAGTCGGGTGAGGGGTGTTACACCGTCCAAACAGTCAAGAACCACAATTTTGAAAAATTATAATTTGGACCTTACAACTAACACTTTTTGCAAAAACTATTAAAATGAGCTCTAAAAATTCTAAAATTTTGCCCCACGGTCCTTAGCAATATTACTAAGCTAATACAAAAGGAATTATAATTTTCTAACTACCCATGAATATTTTATGAAATTTTATTCTAAATCCAGTACTATAAAATTGAAGAAACTCAGAGTTCGGGTTTACCTATGCCAATTTTGACACTTGGAACGCGTCCAGGGTGACTGAAAATGGTGGGGTAGCCTATAACTTTGACTCGATTCTGAAGTGATTCTAGCAACTTATCTGCGCAGTCTGAAATTGTAGATCTGGGCGACGGTCGAATTGCCATGAAATGAAAGTACCTATGAAAAGCCCACAACACCAAGGGTTAGACTAAAATATTTATATTTACATATAAAATAATTATTTGAAAATTAGGAGTGTTACATTCTCCCCCCCCCCCTCCTTTACAGAAAATTTGTCCTCGAATTTTACTCAAGACAGAATAAAGAATTACAAGATTACACAGTGGACAAGTACAGGTAGTTATTGAGCATGTCCTGCTCTGACTCCTAGTTACACTCTTCTACCGATTGGCTCATCCACAAAACCTTAACCATAGGGATTTATTTTGACCATAGTTGCCTCATTTGAAAGTCTAATATAACTATTGGCTACTCCTCGAAAGTTAGGTTTTCCTTCAACTCCACTATATTGGGTTGTAACACATGGGAAGGATTAGGTATGTACTTCCTAAGCTTGGAAATGTGGAACACTGGGTGGACGTGAGAAAGGCTTAGTGGTAACTCCAATTGGTCAACAATTGTTCCAACTCTATCAATAACCTCAAAAGGTCCTATGTATCTAAATGGTAGCTTGCCTTCCTTCCCAAATCTCATGACAACTTTCATTAGGGAGACCTTTAGGAATACATAATCACCCACTGCAAACTCTACACCTTTTCACCTAAGATCCGTATAGCTCTTTTGCCTGCTGTGGTATCCTAGCTATCATCGTCATTTCACAGCGAAAACTCATACCTCAAACCACTCCTTAATCTTTTTCTGACATTTTCAATACTTGCTATACATCCACTATGTTTGACTTGATATCTCATAACTTACATTAGCTTTGGTGCTTACCTCTCCTTCATTGTGCCCTAACGTATCTCTTAGTGACTTCAGTCCCCATACCTCTGTTTCAACAATCTCTGCTTCTTACAGACATGACTTATGTTCCTTATCCTATAGTATTCTATAAGATGCTTTCCCATAACACCTATCATATGTATCTTATTCGACATCTTTACTTGTCCTATGGCCCCATTGGTCAACACTTATGCATCTTTTTATTTTGATAATAGTTTGAATTCGCAATTTACTTGTGTCATTACTAAGGTCCTCAAATCAACCCCTGTCTATCTTATGTAACTAGTTATATAGAGCTCTATCTAAGTGTTGAGCATTCATATTCTATCTATTAATAGTAAAAAGTGGGCTAGGCGTCTTCTCTAACCTAACAAAAGTCTATGTATTCCTAAGCCATCCAGTCAAAATAACTTATCATATCCTAATTCTTTTCTGAAAAGAGAGTTACTTGTCTTCTGCTTGAAATTTCTTACTATCTGACTTGCTTCTTGACACATTGGTACTTAAATCGAGGCTCCATTATTCCTTTATCTTACCATTTCACTATAATTTTTTTTAACATCCCTTAGTGTGTCCCTAGCGTACTTATTCCTTCTTATCCTCATCATTGTAACCAACTCTATTGAACTTTTCACCTATCCTTTGGATCTCATCTTTTTTTTTTTTTTTTTTCTGCTAGTGTTGATATCTTTCTAACTTATTGTACTTATTCTTTAACCTTTGTCCTCTCTCACCCTTATGCTTTTCCTTCAAGGATAACCATACCAACATCTACTTTGACTTTCTTTTTATCTCTTAATCCTATTTAGATTACTAGTTCCATTACTTCTAGGATTCTAACCTTACGATTGACTCTTATCAGTACATCTTTCACATTATGTAGCACTTGTAATTGACCCTAGAAAATTCTTTTTGTGTCTCATTTCCTAACTTAACCATTAGAACATTATCATTCCCAACTACCCTTTGTAGGAAATTGCTCATCATAGTTAGATAGGAGCCCTTGAAACTATAAGTTGCAGTTGAACTAACATGGCTGTGGGAAATGTGTGCTAGGCTATAATTTTGATCAAGATACTTCACGTGTTCATTCTCCTTAATACAACCACACATACTGCCCACAGCTCTCCAGACTTCAACATTAAAGTTACCTATCAGCAACAATTTCATCCACTAAAACTTATTCACAACTAGCTCTTCCTCTAGCTTATAGTTCAGAAGGGTTATGAGCCTTGGTGACTAACTCGACTTAATTCTGGTCACAATTCTGATCATCCTTTCATACATAACATCAAGTACACACTTACTGTCATTTTCTTTTTAAGAAGAATGCGTACAAACTGGTGCTTATCAGGTTCTTAAATACTAGGTCATCACAACATTATTTCCCTTGCTTATGTAGACTTCTAGAGCCAAAGGTACGATCTAAACTTAAAGAGAAGGAGAAATCTCCTCCTACTGACATCAAAACACCATTCATGTCTCTTGGTCTTCTCCCTGAAATTTCATCATCTCTATATAAGATATCAACTACAGCAATCCTTCTATTATACCACCGATTTGCCTAATATATCATCTTAAGATTTTCTATCTCCACTTTTACTCCATTTCTACCTTTTTATGCCTACCTTAACTCTTTTGCATCCCTATATTTTACTGTATTTAAGAAGATACCTCCCACTAATAAACTCTTCCAAAATGGATTCCAATAATGCTTACTGTTATAACTCTTATCCTTGTACTTCTAAGCGACTTATGACTGTCACTCATACATATCTCTTTTTGCTCTATTTCCTCCTGTCGTTTTGTCACTCATTTTCATTAATGTTTCCTTATAAAGTGACCCTATTGGTCATATTAAAAATGCTTACCTAATCCTTGATCGCAGACCCCATAATTGCTATCTCACCACCTCTATTCAGGTCTTGAGCTTATATGCCATTTCCCACCATCCTTTTTATTCGTCCTGCCTATTTGAACCATTAGGTTTACTTTTATTTAACTTACTACTTATTAATTTACTCCTTTGCCTGATAGGATAGTTAAAGACACCATTGCACATCCTATAACTTTTACTTACTCTGGTTGCATTCCTTAACTAACTTTCCTCATACTGTTAGAAGTCTAAATGGACTTATCCCATTGCTACCTACTCCATCTTGGAAATAGGAATAGACAGTGTTTGATCCATATTATGCAACTCTGAATCCCATGTTTTGGCTCCTAACACTGCCCAAACCATGACTTGCTCTAAGACATACACTTTTCGATTCTATATCTTAATAACTATCCTCACTCATATACCCTCATTCTAGGTTTTCTAATATTGCCTTTCAGTTCATCCTATTTACCTTGCTCAGGATGGCACTTTATATACCTTATATCACACTTTGATCTTCCTGACCTTATTTATTTTTGGCTATTCAGTTTGCTCTTTAATTCATCTCTTTTATCTTACCCAAAGTAGAACTTGACTATTTTATTCTTTAGTGCTACTCTCTTTCTTGATCTGACTATCATGTTAGGAACTTATATCCCTTCACTATCTCTATCAAGTTATCAACACCTTGATGTTACTCAAAATTGGTGCTCTAACCACGTTGGTTGGTAAGTTCACTGTCATTCTAATTTCTCTCCTGTTGCATCTAAAACCAACTATCCAAATTTTCATTTCTATATTTCCTTTTATCTATTGATATTTTATGACTTATTTTTGTTGACTTGCTATCATTGTCTTTTCCTTTGTTTAACTCTAAACTACCCTCTAATACCTCAAGGAGTGAATCTACATGATCATTTTTTTCCCCTTACTACTCCAAATCTCTGCATCCATCATGATCCGATCTCTTATGATCCTTACAATGAAAATTGTACTCTCCCTAAGGGGATACCTGAGCCACTATTTCTTATCACACTACAGTCCCATTTAGGACATCATTCCACAGATCATTATATTAGTGGTACTCTTCTGTCTCTCCTCAGAAAACATTACCACAATCTACAGTATAACTGACTGCAAGAGAGGTACTACCTCAACCCCATTACCACAATTATATAAAGTTGTTTGCTCTCTTTTTATATTGTTAACCTTCCTAGAATGTCATTTCACAGGCTATGAATATTGTTCATAATCTCCAATCTCCTTTAGGGAGTAGAGTCATACTTAGCTCTAATGTCACATGAAGGAGGTGCTATCTTCATTAAACTTTAGGCAAAAGGTCCATTGTAATGCCAAAACTATCTAAGACCCCATATTAGAGACCAAATGGCCTCACCCTATAGGTGTTACCTTTAATTTATGACTATATTGAAACCTCTGGCCTTATAGCAATTCCTAATGTCACTGTAGCTTATGCTAGGGAAACCGAGTCACTGACTCTAGCTACCTTACAACTATGACCTTTCGATATTCTAGCTCTAGGGTTTTAAATCCCTAACTAAGATTTCCAAACTCCTTTGCAGTAATTAAGCCCTATTCTAGCATAACTATACCAAAGCAAAGACTATCTACACCATCATCATGACGCACCACGGGTAAGCACGTAACTCTACACAATAATCCCATGTCGGTACTGTAAACTGCAGCTTACAATATAAACATCAAGAACATTGCATATTTACTATAGCACGTCATAACAAACTAGGTTTTTCAATCTCTTATCTCCCTTGAATCCACCGATCTTGTACACTTATTTTGACTGTGATATCCACTGACAACTGCCAGCAGTGATACCTTTTCCCTCATCTAGGGTAATTATATTGCCATAACTCACCTTTATGTCCTCTTGCCTTGCACTAAATAAGCACGCCAATTAGCCCTATACTAACAAAAACACAGAACTTCATGGAATACATATACCCATGGTAGACCTCAACACATCTGCTAACTCTAGTTTTCATTGCCATGTACTGTGCGAAAAATAAGACACCAATCTGAAGCACTTTTACATTGCTCAAGAAATAATACAAAATCTAGAAATAAAGAATTATAGAAAAAGATGAAACAGAATCCTATACTCCACATGTGACAACTCTAGGTACAAACTTTCCCATGAACGTAAAGCCTAAGCTCTGATATCATATTTGTCACGGCCCAACCTATGTGTAACACCCCTCACCCGTTTACAGTGTAACTGAGCGAGGCGTGCTACATTCGGTGCCGGAGCACCTTATCTTATCTTACTTTATTCTTTTAATAATTTATTCTTGTTATGTTTTAATATCAATTATTTATAGACGGAGAAACCAGCAGAGTTTCCCCTATTTTATTATCAGTTGATGTCTTCACTATTTACCTGCTTCAAATTTTTAATAATATTTTACAATAAAAATATCATTCATGCTCATCATATTCATCTCACTTTCTTCAAATTTCTTGGCAGCCAAACACTTCTCCTTGGTGTGAGTGTAATTTTTAGTGAAGGTGGTTAGGGCTTTTAGGGTGAGAAGCATGAGGAATTGAAGCTAAATTGCAAGAAAATAGTGCAAGCCATTCTCTCATGGAGTTCGGCTGGTTTAAGGGAGAAGAAGACAGATTTGTTTCTTTATTTTTGTCTCAATTTATCTCTTTTTATTAGTTTTATGTAAGCTTGTTGAATGGTGATTGGTGGATAGGTTCTTAATGACATCATATGATGTCATAATTAGGTATTTCTTTTATTTTCTTTTCTTCTTTTCTTTACTCATTTTTAATTTAATTTTTAGCAATATTTATTCATATTTTATATTATAATAATTATTTACTTAATTGGACAAGTCGGCCAAAAATCATATCTAAAGACGAAATGACCAAAATGTCCTTCGTTTGGCTTAACAGACTAAAATTGTCTGTACCGATTGAAAATTTTTTCTAAACCCTTTTTTGTCATTCTAATGCCATAGAACCCTCAATGACTCTTCTCTGGAGTCCTAAAAATTATTTAATGAATTTTCTCCCGGGTCTGGGGTCGGTAACTATCTTTACCGATACTTCTCCGTACGGTTACCCATCGCTAGGGCATCGGCTCATTTAACTTGGTTGTATTTTATTTCTAAAATTTTTCCTTAATTTTTATTATTATTATTATTTGAGTTATTTATGACTCCTCACTCTAATCTAAATATTTTTTCGGATGTTCTAGCTGTTCGAACCGACACCGGTTACCGGAATAGTAGAATGTACGTAATTGCTACAGTGAGGGTGTTACACTATGGGCCGGAGTAGCACTAACACCTGGGCCAGCTTAAAGCCCCCGAGGCCCGTAGTAAGCCTAACTATTCCTTAACCTAATCCTAAGGCCCATATTGAGCCTAATTTCAAGAAATCAACCGAACAGAGTTCGGCCATAATATGGACCATCCAACGGGGAGTTTTTTACTCACCCGACCTGTAAGCACAATATATAACAATTTGGGAAGCTCAGCTCACCCTCCACATACTCATTAGGTTATAAAATCAAATGGGAGCTCAGCTCCCTTATCCAATCCAATCATAAATGCATTTAATGGATTTATAGATCTAACATGGTATTATATTACAGACCCAAATCAAATAAAATACTTCTAACACATGTAGAGTTCTAGAATTTAGTAAAATTATATAAAACATAACAGACATTACTAAACCACTTGCGAAGGAGAGAGGCAGGTTAGAACTCAATAAAGGACCTCTTGTATCCTGGAAAAAATAGGTGAACAAGAGTAAGCATTCGACTCAGAGAGTAAAATACCGATTTTAAGTACAATTTCTATAGCTATCTAAAACTAATGTATCCTAAAGAGTGGAATGCAACACTTTCATAGTTTTCATACACAAATCACATCATAAACAACA
The DNA here is from genome assembly GCF_030052815.1 of Hevea brasiliensis. Taxonomy (NCBI): domain Eukaryota; kingdom Viridiplantae; phylum Streptophyta; class Magnoliopsida; order Malpighiales; family Euphorbiaceae; genus Hevea; species Hevea brasiliensis. The sequence goes on along the minus strand of NC_079494.1, from coordinate 87,804,448 downwards.
AAAAGGTAATTTGGAGCACTCACACACCCATATAATATTCAAACAGTACATATATAGGAGCTGATCCCCTATACAGCTCTCTTAATCTAACCTCTGGCAGTAAGTACATCTCAAGCTGGACTTTCACTTAATAGACTAAATGCGGGGGCCAGCGAGATCATCTCGAGCCGTGCCTACCCTGACTTATCCATAAAAGGATAGGGTCCCAGCGAGTTAAGCTCCAGTCGCGTCTACCTCCTGTCCATATCCAATACCACACACCACACGCATGCCAACACATGCACACTGCTCCAAATTACCATAAAACAATATTCATAGCATTTCATTAATTAAGAATGTAATATAAAACATGCATAGTATTTAACTATATAGATATATATTTATAAGTGATGAATGGATATGCCTGAACATATAATAATATCAAAATTATAATTAAAATCAATATTTTAGTCACAGACATAAACCAAGGTCAATGTGGTGGCTTGATAGAGGAGGAAGGCTGTCCCGACTCACCTGACAATTACATTACATTTATTTAATATAATTGACTCAATATAACTTAAAAAGAACCAAAGACACTCTAAGTTGTGCCGAAAGTCAGGCATAATTTTTTCTATACCTAAGACTTACCCAACCTGCAAAAGGGCTAAAAAATACACTTCTATATCCACAAGTCACACTACTCAATCACATCACATGGCCCCTCCTGGGCCCATCTAAATAGTCAATAACCCCAATCTTAAAAAATTATAATTTAGTCCTTACAACTAACACTTTTTGTAAAAACTATCAAAATGAGCTCTAAAAATTCTAAAATTTTGCCCTATGGTCCTTACCAATAATAAGCTAATATAAAAGGAATTATAATTTTCTAACTACCCCACGAATATTTTATGAAATTTTATTCTAAAACCAGCACTATAAAATTGAAGAAACTCGGAGTTCGGGTTTACCTATGCCAAATGACGCTTGGAACACGTCCGAGGCGTCTGAAAAAGGTGCAGTAGCCTATAACTTTGACCTGGTTTTGAAGTGATTCCAGTAGTTTATCTGCTCGGCATGAAATTATAGATCCGAGCGATGGTCGAATTGCCACGAAACAAAAGTATCTATGCAAAGCCCATAACACCAGGGGTTAGACTAAAATATTTACATTTATATATAAAATAATGATTTGAAAATTAGGGGTGTTACAGCTTCATGCTTCTTTAACTGCCTCGAAGCAAAAGCTATTACCCTACCATACTTCATAAAAACACATCCTAAACCCACTCTAGAGGCATCATAGTAAATAGTGAAATATTCATTACCTAAAGGCAAAGCCAGCACTAGTGCCGATATCAGATATTCCTTAAGCTTTTGGAAACTCTCCTCACACTAATCACTCTAATCAAACTTCTTATTCTTCTAAGTTAACCTAGTTATTAGAGCAACTATCTTAGAAAAATCAGGCACAAATTTTCTATAATAGCCCACCAAACCTAGGAAACTCTTAGTCTTAGTCACTATAATTAACCTCAGCCAATCTGCCACTGCTTCAAACTTTTTGGGATCCACTTCAATTTCATTTTTTGACACTGCTTCAACCTTCATTTGTACTCTTGAGCTAGAACTCACACTTAGAGAATTTGGCATACAACTGATGCTCCCTTAACATTTAGAGATTCATTCTTAAATGTTGTGCATACTTTTTAAGGCTTTTGGAATACACTAACATGTCATCAATAAAAATGATCATAAAGTGATCTAGATAAGGTCTAAATACCCTATTCATGAGATCCATAAAAGCAACTGGGGCATTAGTTAACCTGAACGGCATCACAAGAAACTCATAATACCTGTACTTGGTCTCAAAAGTAGCCTTCAGAATATCTATCTCCTTAATCCTCAACAGTGATATCTAGACCTTAAGTCTCTCTTAGAGAAACAACTAGCTCTTGCTAGCTTATTAAATGGGTTATTAATATGGGGTAAAAGGTACTTATTATTCATGTTTAATCTATTCAACTATCTATAGTAGATGCACAGCCTCAAAAATCCATCTTTCTTTCTCATAAAAAAGAATAGGATCACCCCAAGGAAAGGTACTCAATTTGATGAACCTCTCTCCCTCTTAAGTGGCGACCCAGGTAGTTCCTCTAGAAAAACATCTGGAAACTCTTTTACCACAAAAACTAATCCTGATCCACTTATGTTCTCTACTACTTATCTAACATGTGCTATAAACCATCTACACCCTTTACAAAGTGTAACATCCTCCCGGTAGCAACTCCATACATCCTACTGTTCCGGTGATCGGTGTCGGTCCGGACAGCTAGAACGTCTGGAAAGATATTTAAACTAAAGTGAGGAACCATAATTAACTCAAATATTAATGAGAAAAATTTAGTAAAAATTTTAGAAATAAAATACAGTTAAGTCAAAAGAGCCGGTGCCCAAGCGATGGGTAACCAGAGGTAAGTTGCGGTTCTCGCAACGAGGAGCCCTAGACCCGGGGGAAAAATTATAAAATAATTTTTGGGACTCCAGAGAAGGGTTACTGAGGTTCCCATGGCATTAGAATGCCAAGAAAATACCTAGAAAAATTTTTCTATCGGTACAGACAATTTTGACCCGTTAAGCCAAACGGAGGGCATTTTGGTCATTTCGCCTTCAGAGGTGATTTTTGGCCGACTTGTCCAGTTGAGTAAATAATTAATATGACATAAAATATGAAGAAATATTGCTAGAAATTAAATTTGAAATGAGTAGTGAAAGAAAAGAAAAGAAAATGCAAAAATAAGACAAAAATGACATCACATGATATCACTCACTTACTCACCAACCAATCACAAGTGAGCCATCCTTTGACTAACAAATAAAAGACCAAATGAAGACCAAAAAGGAACAAAATGCAGCTGCTTTTCTGCTTCTTCATCCTAAAAAACGTGACTTCCCCCTCCACCATTTTTATCAAGCTTTGAACTTGATTTTCTCTTCATCCACTCACTAAAATCCTAAGTCACCTTCACCAAAATTTATCTACACATCCTAAGGAAGCTTTTGGCAGCCAAGGAAAGGAAGAAAAGTGAGGTTTAGGGCTTTGGAAATTCTTCCCAAACAAGGTTAGTGCACATAAATACTCAAATCACCTTTATTCCATGTTAAAGCCTTTAAGTGAGCAAGAATTGGTAACTTAAGTGAATGGAATTTATACTTATGCATGCCTTCAATTTCGGCAGCCCTAAGGGAGGAAGAATAAGGGAGTGTTTTGATGGTTTTAATGGACTTAACATGAATTGGTGATTATGTTTAAGCTATATATTTACATAGATGTTGAACTAGTGTGTTAAATTGAGGTTTATGGATAAATTGATTTGAACCTTAGGGTTTGGAAAGGTGAAAGTGTGAATTGGCTTAGGAAATTGTTAGGGCACATTGTAATGGTCAATTAGTGACCATTTTAGATGTGTTGACCATAAATGGGACTGAAAAATACTATGGCAAGGTGAGGTTGCAGGCTGCCCTATGGACAGCAGCATAGGGACTGAAATTTTAGTCCCTTTGCACTGCCATAACTTGGGCTGTGCTAGTCCAATTTGTGTTTGGCCAATTGGACATGAAACTAGGCTTATAATGGCACATTTTTGCTGAAGAAACCATGCCCAAAAGACCAAAGGAAGAGGACCAAAACTTGGCCCCAATCCGGAACCCTGAAACTGCCTCTGTAGAATTGACCAAATGAACAGTAACTGTTTATTTGGCCATAACTCACTGTAGCTTTGGTCAATTGGCCTGAAATTTTTACAGCAACAAGTTAAGACATAGACAAACAACTTTCATGAAGGAACCTACCCCAAATTATGGCCAGAACCCATTCAACCAAGTGACTCAAGTTACTGTTCATGCACTGTAGATATGGTAAATTTCTGCAGAATGCATATCCGGACAGCTTGGGTTTTTGAGCCATATCTAGAGCTACAAAACTCCAAATGGAGTGATTCAAAAAAGGAAATTCAACTAGACAAAATAAGGAACAACTTTCATGTTTTACATTTCTTCAAATTCCAACAGTAACAGTGTCCAATGGAACAGTGAAGTTGACTCACCAAAACTGAAAAATCTGCTCCTTTGGTTTAATGCTTGGAAATGGCATTAACACTTAATGCCAACAAGTTTTAAACACCAAATGTGGTATGTTGGGAGTGCCAAAGTCAATGTACACATTTTTATTCTAAAAGTCAACATTTTTGTTGACCAATGAGGTGAATAGTGACACCAAAACCAAAAATTGGCAATTTTGCCAAAATGACCTAAGCTTTGAGAAAGTGACCAAAACTAACAAGTTTTAAATGCAAAATGGGGTACATTGGGAGTGTTAAAACCAATGCACCTATGTTTTATGCAAAAGTCAACATTTTAGTTGACTAATGAAATGAATAGTGACATGAAAACTTGAAATTCAAAAATTGTGAAACTAAAAAAATGCAAAATGCCCTAGTAGGCCTAATGTGATTGGTTTGGATAGTTTGGCATGCCAATAGGGTATTGTTTTAGCGATCGCGAAAGGAAAGGCTTTATGCCTGTATTCATGGCTTTATGCCCGTATCCATGGCTTTTATGCCCGTATTCATGGCTTTTATGCCGATTATGTGATATCATGGCTTTTTAGCCATACTGACTGCATACATGGTTGACGTTCTGCGTCCCATGGTATGACGGCCTGAGGCACCGCGGTGTCCAGTGCCAACGACCCGTTATCCAGTCCAGTCGTCCAGTATAGGTTACTTGGGCATGGAAAAGTATAACTGTAATTGAACTGATTGTTAAAGAAAATACGAAAATTAAATATTAGGAATGATTACGATAGAATACAAAGAAACTCAAGATCATGAAGAAAATAATTAACAAAATGCATGAAGAAGTTAATATCATAAAACGTAATTAGCCCTCGACTAAACATTAAGTTGGTAATTATTCAGTTCTTATGAACACAATGGCTAAGAAATTATGATTTTATTTGCATATTATATTTTCTTGTATTATTGGCACCACTAAGCTTTATGCTTAGCGCGTCGCTTTTGCAACGCGTAGGTACTGAAGATTTGGACAGAGGGCCCAGTAGACCACGGATTCGGTAAGGCAGTTCACAGTTCTGCATAGTATCCGTGTCACCTCACCATCCACAGTGCATTGGTAGGACACTAGGTCCCATTTTGTATTTTGAGATTTTTGTAAATTCTGTAATTAAACTCTTATTTTATCATGTGTATTTGAAACAAATGTAATATAATTTTGTATTAATGTAAGTACTTGTAATTTGTGATTATAAATCACATGTGAGAATTTATTTATGATTTGAGTCTAATAATGATGTGAAATGATAAATAGAGGAATCGTTAAGAAATTGCTGTAACTTGATGTGATACAAAATGTGAATTGTATATGAGTACCATGAGATGAATGATTGAGAAATAAATGAAATTGATGAAATTATTCTGAGACTTTGTTGATAATTGGAGTTGGGATTGATTGAATATGATCATAGGAAGTGTTTTTCACGAGTTAGAAGAACTGTTTTCTCCATTTTTAGCCGGTACTCCGCCGGATTTTCTATAAAATTTTCGGAACCTCAAATAAATTACAATTTCAATAAATGAATTATATTTCATAAGTTATTTTCAAAACTATGATAAAAATGAATTAAGATAAAATAGAGTGCTCCAGCACACTGAGTGGCATAACTTGCTCGGCTACACTGTAGTCGGGTAAGGGGTGTCACACAAAGCATCTTTCTGGCTTGCATGTCTAATATCATACCCTTTATATGTGCTACCTGATCTCTTCGAAACATTGTGATTGATCCATCCTGTCCTCTAAACTCTACTGTCTTGCTTCTATAGTCCAGTGTAGCATAATTAGCTAAGAGCTAATCTATTCTCAGAATGACATTAAAATCTATCAATTCTAAAACTACTAGGTCAGCTAGAAAACATTTGTCTTCAACTATCATTGGACAAGCATAAGAGATCATCTCTGTTATCGAAGGGTCACACTTGGGTCCACTAACAAGCAACAAACATTCTAAACTTGAGACTATCAATCCTAATCTTAGTACTATATCAGGGTTAACAAAAGAGCGTGATGCACCCGAATCAATCAAAGTATGCACATTAAAACTTCCTATGCAAAGATTACCTAACACCACAGTGTTGGAGGTATTAGCTTTCTATTGTGTCATGGTAAAGATCTGAGCCAGTGCTATTGAACCCCTTCCTTGTGAACTTACTATGGAGAATGAAGAACCTCGTCTTCTACCTTATCCCTTCCTGATAAGGGGCCATAGAAATCTATCTCAGTACCAGTTGAGCCACATTGCCTAACCCTGTTGGTTAAGAAGCCACCCTTTCCATATTGGGACACTCCCTTAACATGTGTCCCTCTTATCCACATCTGTAGCACTCAGAGGTTCCAAACTTATAAGGTCCTCGATGAGGTTTACCACATCTAACACAACTAGAAGTATCTGAACCTGAACTAGATTCACTTCCCATATCGAGGCTTGACTTGATTCCATTCCAGAACTTATTCTGCTTTTGTTTCTTGTCAAAATTTCCTCCTTTTTCCTTCTTAGTCCCGGATGCAGAAACAACCTCAGTCATGTGACTAAACCTCCCAACATCTATAGCTTTTAGAATGGCAGACTATTCAGCCTTGGTACTTTTTAGATCTATACTTACTCTGATGATAGCCCTAACTTCCATCTTTCTTACTGCATCTATTATCAAATGGAAGCTATGAGTTTCAATAGCCAAAATCAAGGAAGAGTATGTAGAATGTAACCTCTGGGTGTACCTCTTAGCCTTCTTTCTATCAGTATCACACTCTTGCCCCATATACTATAGGAGATCCATAAGCTTGTCTGTGTACTCATTCACACTTATACTAGTTATCTGTCTCAACTGCTCAAACTCTACCACCTTCAACTCCTTATAGCTTTTTAGAAAGGCCTAGTTGGTAAATTCTGCCACAAACTGAGACCACGTCATACTATCAACTTTATCAACAACATAAGCCTTGTACCATTTCTTTGCCTTTTTACATTTTAAGGTAAAGTCTGCCATCTAAATGGCCCTACTGTCACTAGCACCAAACTCATCTGCTATCATCTTAACTATTTTCACATGCTCGAAAGGATTGTCTTCTTCCTTATACTTAGGTGTATCTAGTTTTAGGTAGTCTGTCATTTTTGCTTTACCTCAGTAACTTGTCCTAGTCTCCTATGTCAGAACTATTAGGCCGTAAGAGGTGGTAGTGGTGCTTCCTCTCCTGTAACTCCATCCATCCGGTTCTAAGTTCCTATAGTGGTTGAAAAGCTATGGGGATACTATTGGAGAGGATACATCGAATATGGGTTAAACTGTGGGAAGTAAGGTAGGTAGGACATGAAGGAGGGATACTATGGATAGCCCATAAACTTGGGATTTTTAAAACTTTCCTATTGTGGATAACCATATCCAAACCCATAATCCAGCCCTTGCTGAGGTGGGAACACAAACTCTGACTTGTTTCCTCCCTCCATAAAACTATATTCTTCTATCCTTTCCATATGGAAAGGCTCAGGGTTCTCATGTTATTATGGAAAACCATGAAAACTCCTTCGTGCATCTACATACATTCTAGATGCACTGGAGATTTTTCTACTAACCTCAAAAGACCTTCTAGGACTTCTTGAAGATTCTTCTTTTCTACTTCTACTTACTCTCTCTTTGGCAACAGGGTTAGCAGGTAGTGCTCCAATACCATCATTCTTGGATGGGGAACTGATCATCCTAGCAGACCGTCTTAAACTTTGCATTATCTAAAAGCAAATAAAAAGTGTTAAGCACACATAAAGTTTATGTGAAGTCTCATGAATATATAACATATCATCAAATATAGCATACATATAACATACAACATGTAACAAACAAGGACTCAACCCAACTGGACATATATTTCCCTAACTGTGCTGATGAACATACTTCCTTATCATACTTATCCTATTCCTTTATTAGCATCTAGGTCCACTCATCTAACCTAGAACTCTGATATTAACTTTTTAACGACCTAAATCATGGGCTATTATCAATGATAGGGATCGAGTCAACTTAAAGCTACCGAAATCTATAGCAAGCATAAATACCTATTAAACATGAACACATCCTTGAAATCACAATCCAAGCATACTCCAAACCATCACACTTTAGTTTTCTTATTCATAATTTAACATAAAATGGCTTAAAATTTAAACCTTTACATACATAAAATGCTAAAGTGTAATTAGCTCATACATACATTCTCACTTGAGGAGTTAGCTTAGATTTAAAACATATATAATTACATCACTTATGATTAATAAAAACATCTATCAAACTTGAACACCAGCATAGTAACTATTCCTTTACATATTACATGTCCACTAATCATATAACATACATTTAAACACTCCACAAAACTATTCTTGCTGCTCAAGCTCAAAAAGATTCTTCTATTTCTACACTCCTGCAGCTAGGGCTAGGGAAAAGGGGTGGTTGTACACAAACTCAGTGAGTAAATTAACAAAAAACATTTAATTATAACTTGCATTTTATACACATGCAATGCATCATCCATATAAGTTTCACATCATAAACATTTCATATAAGATGGACTTGTCACCAGTGAATCTCCAAATCTAATGTGCTAGACTCATATAGAGGCTCCTTAAGACTTTTGCTTAAAACATGACATGTATTATGCACCACGGGGCATCGTAAAGATCTCCCCTTGGATTTTATGGATCCATAACATAATATAGTCATAGCCATAGGAGGGAATAAATGAGTCATCCATAATCCATCATGCACTAACAAAATTTATGCAATTATGTAACATATTTGTGTTTTAGATATGTATACCCTAAATAAATATGACAAGTTTACATTTATTAAGGTTAGAATTATTCGCCTGTTGTAGCCTATCAACCACCTGACATGAATAGTAGCTAACCTCAGATCCTTAGCTTCCTAAATCCCTCAAGTCTGATCCTATAACTATTCGAACCTAATGAGTTATTCAAAGCTCTAAAACTTTATACACATATCAAACATCTTATTTTAGGCTCCTAGGAACCACAAAATCATGTTTTGGAACCTTAGGATCGAAGGAGAAATAATACTAGTAGAATTAAGTTCGGCTGGCAAACCTTTAAATATCGAGTGCCCATTTTGGACAGTGTCCATTATGATTGCCAAAGGCATGGACTTTGGCTGCTGAACTTAGAATTTCTTCAGATTTTTTCAAGAAACCACATGCTTCCGGCTTCGAAACTATGGTCTTCGATTATCAAAAGAATGGTCTTCGGTTGCCAAAATAATGGTCTTTGGCAGCCAAACTTGGGAATTTATAGAATTCCCAATTCAAAAATAGCATAATTTCTCTTCCTAAAACCTCCAAAACATAATTCAGACACATATACACATTCCTAAGGCTTAAAACAACTTGAATCCATGCTCCAAGCTCAAACAACTTGAATCCATGCTCCAAGCTTACATGTAATAATTAAAAGCTTGGATCTAAGATTCCAACAACTTTTATTATCACAAAAATAAGAAATCCTTAGGTTTAACTAAGGAAACTAACCATTCTAGATCTATAAACACTTGTACTTGACAGAAGTAAGAACAACACTTCATTTAACAATCAAATACAAAAATATAGTAAAGGAAAATCATATTTTTATCCTAAACTTAACACGTGACTCTTTTCCTCAATATCAAAAACTTAAAATCATGCAAAAACTACATGTAATTTAAAACCCAACCATCTAATACACTTAGGCATACCTAGATTCTTCTAAAAGGCCCAAAGAAAAGAGAAATTACCTTTTTCCCTTGAAATGGAGAAGAAGCGAATTGACAACTCTAGCTTCAATCCACCTTCACCAAGCTTTCCCTTAAAAGAATCAAGCTTTAAAACATGTAATTGCCATAAAAATACCCTTGAAAAATGCTTTGCATGTCTAAAAAGTTAAGAGAAAAATAGAAGTGAGAGTTCAAGTTACTTTTCAGACAGAAAACAAGCTGTTGGCCTTTTATACCCTTACTTGTTAAGGGACTTTTAGCTGCCGAGAGTCTTAGTTCTGGCTGCCAGAAGTCCATTCTACCCAAAAATAAAGTGACCTTTGGTGATAATGGTAAAGATAAAATTATGAGGATAAGTAAGATTGGTAAAACAAACTCCCTTATTCTTGACAAAGTACTTTTGGTTGATTGTCTAAAACATAATTTACTTAGTGTTAGTCAATTATATGATAAGGGTTGTTGAGTCATTTTTGAATCTAAATCTTGCTTTGTGTCTAGAATGTGTGATAACAAAATATTATTTATTGGTGAAAGAGTAGAAAATATCTATGTTATTAACTTGCATGCATTGTCTAACAAAGATGTTAATTGTTTTATTTCTATTAGTGATGACTCTTGGACTTGGCATAGAAGGCTTGCACATGCTAGCATGGCCCTTCTTATAAACTTGAACAAGGATGAGCTAGTTGATGGGCTTCCAAAGATCAAGTTTCAAAAGGATAAAGTGTGTGATGCATGCCAAATGGGTAAGCAAGTTAAGAGCTCTTTTAAATCTACTCATAAGGTATTCACTTGTAGACCTCTTCAATTATTGCATATGGATTTATTTGGTCCTACTAGAGTAGTTAGCTTAGGTTGTGACACCTCTTACCCGTCTACAGTGTAGCCGAGCAAGTTATGCCACTCAGTGTGTTGGAGCACCAATTCATATTTTAACTACAATTTATCCCTTTTAACTCATTTATTTTCAATTTTTGATAAATCAGAATTTTTTCGAAATTTTTATAGAAAATCCGGCAGAGTGCCGGCTGTAAATTGGAAACACAGTTCTTCTGAACCTGTTTACAAACACTTCCAATATAATTTCCAAATCCAAACTCCATTATACACATTTCAAATCAATCTCAAAATCTCAATCTCAAATCACAGCATTATTTTCAGAATTTTTTTTCTTTTCACTTCATTACTGGAAGCACATTCATAAATATTTCTCAACATAATATACAAAAAATTTAAATAATATGAAATTTCATATATTTACATCATCAAATAATTTCAAGAGTTTATAGTTACAATCCCAAAACTAATACAAAATACAAAATACAAAATGCTACCCAAAATCCTAATGTCCTATCATATGCACTGTAGAGGTGAGGTGACTCTGGACTACGGATGCAGCTCTGAAGGCTCACCCTATCTGATGTCTGCTGGGCTCCCCAGCTAGGTATCCAGTACCTACGCGTGGCAAAAGCGACGTGCTAAGCAATTCTGCTTAGTGGTGACAATATAAAATAAAGTAAAATAAAATAAAAATAAGTATGCAGAATGTATGTTTACATTTTTTAATAGACTTAATTTCTAATATTATTTACAGTATTATTCAATTAAAATTTGGTAAGGTTTATTATCATTGCCCGAGTAACCCATATTAGTCGACTGGACTGGATAAACGGGAAAACTGGCATTGGGTATTAAGTACCTCGGACCATCACACCATCGGTCACATTGTGTCTCCCGGTGTGCAACAGAACAGCTAATAAGCTGTAATAATTATCAAGGTTAAAACCTGAGTGTAACAACTCAAATAACATAGCCAAAGGCTATTATGTCACAGAATGGCATGGCAAGCCATGAAACACAGAATGGTATGAAGCCATATGAAGTACTGCTAACAGAACCCTATTGGCATGCCAACCTATCCAAACCAATCTTGCTAGATATACTAGGGCATTTGACACTTTTAAGTTTCACAATTTTTGAAATTTAAGTTTTAGTGTTACTATTCCATTCATTAGTTAACAAAAATGTTGAATTTTGCATAGGCAATAGGTACATTGGTTCTAATACTCCCAACATACCACATTTTGCATTCTAAATTTGTTGGTATTGATTGCCAATACCATTTCTAAACTTAATGTTAATTGGACAGAATTTTCAGTTTTCATGCTTTGTTTTTACTGTTCCATTAGTCATTTTTGTAGTGGGAATTTAGCAAAATAATCAACATGAAAGTTGTTCTTTATTTTGTCTAGTTGCATTTTCTTTTTTGAATCACACCATTTGGAGTTTTGTAGCTTAAGTCATGGCCCAGAAACTACAACTAGCCGAACTGAAATTTTTCCAGAATTTCTGGACTGACCAAATCTATAGTATATGAAATAGTGACTGTAACTCACTTTTTGAATATGTTCTGGTCATAATTTGGGTTAGGTTTCTTCATGAAAGTTGTTGGTCTATATCTCAGGTTATTGTTGGTAAAATTTCAGGTCAATTGGACCTTTCTACACTGAGTTATGGCCAAATGACCAAACACTATTCATTTAGTCATTTTGCCCAGGCAGAATGCAGGTTACCCGGATTAGGGCAAACTTTTGGTTAACTTGGTTTGGTTTTCTGAGCATGATTACTTCACCAAAGTTGTGCCATTATGTGTCTAGTTTCATGTCCAATTGGCCTTACACCAATTGAACCTCTATAATTCAAGTTATTGCTGCCCAAACCTGCTGGACTCATGTCCAGTCCTGCAGGTCCCCAAGGGCAGCCACACCAAACTCAAATCCCACTACACAATTCTCTTCATTTTTTATTCAAACCAAATCCAATGGTAAATAGTTGACCATTAAAACCTACTTTCATCATCACATGGTCAAAGTCTCATTTTTCCACCCCAAACCCTAACTCAACATTACAAACCATGCATTATCATTGCATTTCATCAATCCACTTAAGAGATACATATTGTGGGCAGCCATACAAGCATGTTAACTCCATAAAACTCATCACAATCATACCCTAATCAAGGCTACCGAAATTTAGGATTAGCATACCAATGGTATTTCATCAATTTCCTTATCATTTGCACTCATTCATAGTTATTAAACATGAATTTAAAGTGAAATTCAAGGTTAGGTCACAAACCTCTAATGGAGTGAGATTTCCCACTTCCTAAAGTTCTTCCTTTTCCTTTCTTTTTACTCCCAAAAGACTCTCCAAGGTGTAAGAACACTTTTTTGTGTTGGGAGTATAGGATTTAGTGGGGTAGAAACTAGGGAGATCAAGCTTTAAAAAGCTTGTTTATGGTTAGCTATGGAGGAGGGTCACGGCAAGGAGAAAATAAGGAAGAAGAAGTTCTGATTTTTTTCATTTTTCCAGCCCATTTGTCTCTTTTAAATAAGTTTATGCCATGTGTCAACACTGGGTTGGTTGGGAAAATCTTAATAACATCATTATGATGTCATAATGCCATTTTCTTTCATTTTCTCTCCTTTTCTTGTCTATTTAATTGCAATTAAACTTTTAACAATATTTATTCATATGTTATGTTATATAAATTATTTATTTAACTGGACAAGTTGGCCAAAAATCATCTCTGAAGATGAAATGACAAAAATGCCTTCCGTTTGGCTTAACGAGCCAAAATTGTCTGTACTGATTAAAAAATTTTTCTAGGCATTTCCTTAGCATTCTAATGCTATAAGAACCTCAATGACCCTTCTCTGGAGTCCCAAAAATTATTTTATAATTTTTCCCTCGGGTCTAGGGCTTCTAGTTGTGAGAACCGTAACTTCTCACTAGGTTACCCATCGCTAGGGCACCGGCTCATTTAACTTGGTTGTATTTTATTTCTAAAATATTTTCTAAATTTTTCTTATTAATATTTGAGTTAATTATGGTTCCTCAATTTAGTTTAAATATTTTTCCGGATGTTCTAGTCAGATCGACATCGTCACTGAATAAAGAGATCAGATTTGATCAAGCTAAAGTGAGGATGTTACAACTCTTCCCCTCTAATAAAATTTTCATCCTCGAAATTTACCAGATGCAAACAGTTGAGGGAACTGTTGCCTCATTGTCTCTTCACTTTCCCAAGTTGCCTCTTTAGTGTTGTAGTGCCTCCAAAGCACTTTCACCAATGGAATTTGTTTATTTCTCAGTTCCTTCACTTCCCGAGCTGGGATCTGTATAGGTTCTTCTATATATGTCAAGTCCGGTTGGATTTCAATCTCTTCCATTGAAATGACATGTGAAGGGTCTGACCGATATCTTCTCAGCATAGAAACATGGAATACATTATGAATTTTATCCAATTCTGGTGGTAAAGCTAGCCGATAGGCCACTGGTCTCACACGTTCAATGACTTCATATGGGCCAGTGAACCTAGGGCTTAACTTACCCTTTCTCCCAAACCTTAGTACTTTCTTCCACGGTGAGACTTTGAGAAATACTTTATCGCCAACTGCATACTCTATCTCTTTTCTCTTCAAGTCAGCATATGATTTCTGTCTATCTGAGGCAACCTTCAGGTTAGCTTTGATTATCTTCACTTTCTCCTCAGTCTGTTTCACAAGGTCTGGTCCTACCAGCTTATTTTCCCCCAATTCAGTCTAACACACTGGGGTTCTACATTTCCTCCCATACACTGCTTCATACGGACCCATTTGAATGCTAGCTTGGTAGCTATTGTTATATGTGAATTCTGCTAGTGGGAGGTATCTATCCCAACTCTCCTCAAACTCAATAACACAACTCCTTAGTATATCCTCCAGGATCTATCATATAATTCACATTGTTACTATCATTTCAATTTATTAACTATGAAAATTCAATTAGTTCTTAGGTTTACCTGGATTACTCATTCTGACTGTCTATCCGTCTGAGGATGAAAAGCAGTGCTAAAACGGATTTGTGTGGCTAAGGCTTCTTGCAACTTTTTCCAGAATCTGGATGTAAACCTTGGGTCTCGATCAGATATGATGGAAAGTGGGATTCCATGGAGTCTAACTATCTCACTGATATACAACTCTGCTAGCTTCTCCAGTGAGTAGTCAGTCCTAACTGGCAGAAAATGTGCTGACTTCGTCAATCTATCCACTATCACCCATACTGCATCATGCTTCTTCTGGGTGAGAGATAAACCACTAACAAAATCCATAGTGACTCGGTCTCATTTCCTTTCAGGTATGCTTATAGGCTGTAGCAATCCTGATAGAACTTGATGTTCTGCTTTAACTTACTGACATGTCAAACACTTAGTCACATAGTCAGCTATATCCTTCTTCATACCAGGCCACCAATAATGAGGCTTCAAATCATTATACATTTTTGTGCTTCCCGGGTGCATAGCATAAACACTAGTGTGTGCTTCTTTCAGAATACTAGTCTTCAATTCCCCATCATCTTGCACACACACTCTTCCTCTGTAGTATAGACACCCATCTGCTTTCAACCCATATTCAGTTTTCTTTCCCTCTGAAATTTTACCCACAATGGCCATTAATTTTTCATCTGCCTTCTACCCATCTTGTATCTGTTGTAGTAGGTTTGGCCTCACTTGCAACTCAGCCAAAAGAGCTCCATCTTGAGCTAAGGACAGACAGGCATTTAGTGATCTTAAAGCTGTGATGGATTTTCTGCTCAAAGCATCAGCAACTACATTTGCCTTCCCAGGATGATAATCTATCACACAATCATAGTCCTTTAAGAACTCAATCCATCGCCTCTGTCTAAGATTGAGCTCCTTCTGGGTTGGCAAGTATTTTAGGCTTTTGTGGTCTGCGTAAATGTAACACTTTTCACCATACAAGTAGCGCCTCCATATTTTCAGTGCAAAGATAATTGCTGCAAGTTCTAGATCATGGGTAGGGTAATTCTGTTCATGTGGCCTTAACTGCCTGGAAGCATAGGCGACCACTTTCCCCTCTTGCATCAATACACACCCTAGCCCATTATGTGAGGCATCACTGTAGACCATAAAGTCCTTCCCTGACACTGGCTATGTTAACACTGGTGCTTCCGTCAACATAGCCTTTAGTCTCTCAAAACTGGCTTGGCACTTGTCGTTCCAGCCAAATTTCACATTCTTGTGCAACAACTTGGTCATTGGAGCAGCTATAAGAGAGAACCCCTTCACAAATCTTCTGTAATACCTAGCAGTTGTATTTCTAGGAGGCTTCCACTCCATCAGTGCTTTTATCTTTTTGGGATCCACTCTAATCCCCTCAGCTGATACTATGTGTCCAAGGAAGGAAATTTCACTCATCCAGAAGTCACATTTGGAAAACTTAGCATACAGCTTCTTTTCTCGCAGGGTTTGCAGAACAATCATCAAATGTTCATCATGTTCTTCCCTAGTCTTGGAATACACCAGAATATCATCAATAAAGACCACTACAAACCGATCTAAATATGGATAAAAGATACAGTTCATAAGGTCCATAAATGCTACTGGTGCATTTGTTAACCCAAACAGCATCACTAGGAATTCATAGTGTCCATAGCGGGTTCTGAATGTAGTTTTTGACACATCTGCATCCTTTACCCTCAACTGATGATACCCTGATCTGAGATCAATTTTTCAAAATACACCGGCTCCTTTCAACTGATCAAACAGATCGTCAATTCTGGGCAATGGATATTTATTCTTCACGGTTACTTTGTTCAACTGCCGGTAATCAATACACAATCTCAAAGTTCCATCCTTCTTCTTCACAAACAGTACCGGAGCTCCCCATGGTGACACACTGGGGTGTATGAACCCCTTATCGAGTAACTCCTGCAACTGAGTTTTCAACTCCTTCAATTCAGTGGGTGCCATCCTATAAGGAGCAATTGAAATGGGTGCTATACCCGGCATTACCTTAATAGCAAACTCAACTTCCCTTTCTGGTGGTAAACTAGGCAACTCTTTAGGAAATACATCTGGGAAGTCTCTTACTGTGGGTATATCACACAGGTTTGGCTTAGCCTGCCTAGTATCAACGATGTGTGCTAGGTAAGCTTCACAACCTTTTCTCATCAATCTTCTTGCAATTGTGGCTGAGATAACATTGGACAGGAAATCTATCCTTTCACCCACAATAGTAATCTCATTACCCTCAGAAGTTTTCAAAGAAATCCTCTTCAATTTGCAATCAACTATTGCCTGATGACGTGATAACCAGTCCATTCCCAAAATCACGTCAAACTCGTGGAAGGGCAATTCAATTAGGTCTGCCGAGAATTCATACCCCTGAATCCTCAACGGGCAACCTTTATACACCTTATTCACTACCACACTGTGACCTAATGGATTTGTGACCAAAATATCTTGATCACTCTCCTCTACTGAAACTTCCCTCTCTATGGGTAGTTTGATGCAAATGTAGGAATGAGTGGATCCTGGATCCACCAATGCATGCACAGAAGTGTTGTAGAGGGAAAATGTACCCTTGATGACATCCGGGGCATCTTGCTCCTCCTGAGCTCTGATGGCATAGGCCCTGGCTAGTACTCTAGTGTCTAGCCTCTCAGCTGACTCAGATGCATGCCTCAGTGATGGACCAGCTACCTCAGATTTACCGAGCTTCCTACCCCTTTGTGGTCCAGGAGCAAGTCTGTCAGCTTGTGTTGGAGCAACCGTAATAGTCCTCTTCGGACAATTCTTGATCTGATGTTCTATCGATCCACACTGTAAGCATGCACCGGTCACTCACCAACAATCCCCCTTATGCCACTTATGACAGTACTGATAGGCAGAAGATGCTGGGGCTGGTCCCCCAAACACCGTCCCTGGAGAGCTGCCCACTGATGGTGTGGACTGACCTCTCCTAGGTGTGAATTGTGGTCTGGGCCCCTGAGACTGACCCTGACCCTGACCCTGTGGTGGTCCTGAACTCTGAGCAAGAGGACCCTTACTCTTCTTACTGGGAGCAGAAAATACACTGGACTGACCCGGACCCCTCTTCTGCTGTCTTTCCCTTCTATTTTGTTCATTTATTCGGACCCTTTGCACTTTTGATGCAGTATCTACTAGCTTAGCAAAATCTATGATTTCCAATGCTATGATCATGACTTTGATATTGTCATTGAGTCCTTCAAACCTTCTGCACCTCTCTGCCTCAGTAGGGACTATCTACCTCCCATATCGGCTCAGTCTGACAAACTCACGCTCATATTCCACCACTGACAATTGCCTCTGTCTCAGACTGATAAATTCCCTTTTTCGCTCTTCTAAATACACCTTGCTCACATATTTCTTCCTGAACTCTGTGAGGAAGAATTTTTAGGTGATCCATTCTAGTTGCACCTCACTGGTTACTGTGTCCCACCACTGATATGCATCATCCTAAAGTAGGGACACAGCACCCTCCAGGTTCTGCTTGGGGGTGCAATTAAGCTATTTCAGCACTCTGATGGTTCTATCCAACCAGTTTTCTGTGGTCATGGGATCATCCTCCCTCTTCCCAAAGAAATCCACAGCCCCATGTTTTTGCAGTTTCTCCAGATGGGACTTCTGTGGTGCTGGTGGAGGTTGTGGTGGTGGAATTGCCCCCATCATTTGCCAGTAAAATTCAGTCATTTGCAGAAATAGAGCAAACTGAGGTTGGGCAGGTGCCTTAGCTGCTAGGGGAGCAGATTCTCCCCTGCCCCCAGATTCAGCCCTTGGTGGAGCACGACTCTCCACCTCTTCATCAACTACTCTTTGCGAAGTAGGATCCATGTCCTATTCAAAATAAGAAAACAAACAGATCTGCATCAGTGTCACCTCAACACTTATAAATGCAATGCAATGGTATGCACTCTATCTAGGCCCAGAAATGCCTAAACCGATGCTCTGATACCACTAAATGTGACACCCCTTACCCGTCTACAGTGTAGCCAAGCAAGTTATGCCACTCAGTGTGCCGGAGCACCAATTCATATTTTAATTACAATTTATCCCTTTTAACTCATTTATTTTCAATTTTTGATAAATATAAATTTTTCCAAAATTTTTATAGAAAATCCGGCAGAGTGCGGGCTGTAAATTAGAAAAACAGTTCTTTTGAACCTGTTTAAAAACACTTCCAATATAATTTCCAAATCCAAACTCCATTATACACATTTCAAATCAATCTCAAAATCTCAATCTCAAATCACAACATTATTTTCAGAATTTTTTTTCTTTTCACTTCATTACTGGAAGCACATTCATAAATATTTCTCAACATAATATACAAAAAATTTCAATAATATGAAATTTCATATATTTACATCATCAAATAATTTCAAGAATTTATAGTTACAATCCCAAAACTAATACAAAATACAAAATACAAAATGCTACCAAAAATCCTAATGTCCTACCATATGCACTACAGAGGTGAGGTGACTCTGGACTACGGATGCAGCTCTGAAGGCTCACCCTGTCTGATGTCTGCTGGGCTCCCCAGCTAGGTATCCAGTACCTACGCGTGGCAAAAGCGACGTGCTAAGCAATTCTGCTTAGTGGTGACAATATAAAATAAAGTAAAATAAAATAAAAATAAGTATGCAGAATGTATGTTTACATTTTTTAGTAAACTTAATTTCTGATATTATTTACAGTATTATTCAATTAGAATTTGGTAAGGTTTATTATCATTGCCCGAGTAACCCATATTAGTCGACTGGACTGCATAAATGGGTAAACTGGCATTGGGTATTAAGTACCTCGGACCATCACACCATCGGTCACATTGTGTCTCCCAGTGTGCAACAGAACAGCTAATAAGTTGTAATAATTATCAAGGTTAAAACCTGAGTGTAATAACTCAAATAACATAGCCAAAGGCTATTATGTCACAGAATGGCATGGGAAGCCATGAAACACAGAATGGCATGAAGCCATATGCAGTACTGCTAACAGAAACCTATTGGCATGCCAACCTATCCAAACCAATCTTGCTAGATACACTAGGGCATTTGACACTTTTAAGTTTCACAATTTTTGAAATTTAAGTTTTAGTGTTACTATTCTATTCATTAATCAACAAAAATGTTGACTTTTGCATAGGCAATAGGTACATTGGTTCTAATACTCCCAACATACCACATTTTGCATTCTAAATTTGTTGGTATTGATTGCCAATACCATTTCTAAACTTAATGTTAATTAGACAGAATTTTCAGTTTTCATGCTTTGTCTTTACTGTTCCGTTAGTCATTTTTTCAGTGGGAATTTGGCAAAATGATTAATGAAAGTTGTTCCTTATTTTGTCTAGTTACATTTCCTTTTTTGAATCACTCCATTTGGAGTTTTGTAGCTCAAGTTATGGCCCAAAAACCACAACTGGCTGGACTGAAATTTTTCCAGAATTTCTGGACTGACAAAATCTATAGTACATGAAACAGTGACTGCAACTCACTTTTTGAATATGTTCTGGTCATAATTGGGGTTAGGTTTCTTCATGAAAGTTGTTGGTCTATATCTCAGCTTGTTGCTGGTAAAATTTTAGGAATTGGACCTTTCTACACTGAGTTATGGCCAAATGACCAAACACTATTCATTTGGTCATTTTACCCAGGCAGAATGAAGGTCACCCGGATTAGGGAAAACTTTTGGTCAACTTGGTTTGGTTTTCTGAGCATAGTTTCTTCACGAAAGTTGTGCCATTATGTGTCTAGTTTCATGTCCAATTGGCCTTGCACCAATTGAACCTCTACAATTCAAGTTATTGCTGCCCAAACCTGCTAGACTCATGTCCAGTCCTGCAGGTCGCCAAGGGCAGTCACACTACACTCAAATCCCACTACACAATTCTCTTCATTTTTTATTCAAACCAAACCCAATGGTCACTAATTGACCATTAAAACCTATTTTCATCATCACATGGTCAAAGTCTCATTTTTCCACCCCAAACCCTAACTCAACATTACAAACCATGCATTATCATTGCATTTCATCAATCCACTTAAGAGATACATATTGTGGGCAGCCATACAAGCATGTTAACTCCATAAAACTCATCACAATCATACCCTAACCAAGGCTGCTTAAATTTAGGGTTAGCATACCAATGGTATTTCATCAATTTCCTTATCATTTGCACTCATTCATAGTTATTAAACATGAATTTAAAGTGAAATTCAAGGTTAGGTCACAAACCTCTAATGGAGTGAGATTTCCCACTTGCTAAAGTTCTTCCCTTTCCTTTCTTTTTGCTCCCAAAAGACTCTCCAAGGTGTAAAAACACTTTTTTGTGTTGGGAGTATAGGATTTAGTGGGGTAGAAACTAGGGAGATCAAGCTTTGAAAAGCTTGTTTATGGTTAGCTATGGAGGAGGTTCACGGCAAGGAGAAAATAAGGAAGAAGAAGTTCTAATTTTTTTTTTCATTTTTCCAGCCCATTTGTCTCTTTTAAATAAGTTTATGCCATGTGTCAACATTGGGTTGGTTGGGAAAATCTTAATGACATCATTATGATGTCATAATGCCATTTTCTTTTATTTTCTCTCCTTTTCTTGTCTATTTAATTGCAATTAAATTTTTAACAATATTTGTTCATATTTTATGTTATATAAATTATTTATTTAGCTGGACAAATTGGCCAAAAATCATCTCTGAAGACGAAATGACAAAAATGCCCTCTGTTTGGCTTAACAAGCCAAAATTGTCTGTACCGATTGAAAAAATTTTCTAAGCATTTCCTTGGCATTCTAATGCCATAAGAACCTCAATGACCCTTCTCTGGAGTCTCAAAAATTATTTTATAATTTTTCCCCTGGTCTAGGGCTCCTAGTTGCGAGAACCGCAACTTCTCACTAGGTTACCCATCGCTAGGGCACCGGCTCATTTAACTTGGTTGTATTTTATTTCTAAAATTTTTCCTAAATTTTTCTTACTAATATTTGAGTTAATTATGGTTCCTCACTTTAGTTTAAATATTTTTCAGGACGTTCTAGCTGTCCGGACAGACACTGGTCACCGAAACAGTAGACTGTACAGACTAGCTAAAGTGAGGATGTTACATAGGTGGTGCATATTATGCTTTTGTGATTAATAATGACTACTCTAGGTATACTTGGGTTGCATTCCTTACTTATAAGGATGAATGTTTTGATGTTTTTGAGAGATTTTCAAAAAAGGTTCAAAATGAAAAAGTTTTTCAAATTTCTTCTATTAGGAGTGATCATGGTAGATAATTTGAAAATGAGAGATTTAAAAAATTTTGTAACTCACTAAGGATCACTCATAACATCACTCATAACTTTTCTTCTCCTAAGAATCCCAAACAAAATAGTATTATTGAAAGAAAAAATAGGACTCTTTTAGACATGGGGAGGACTACGTTAAAATGAATATGACTTGCCTACTTATTTTTGGATGGAAGCCATTAATACGACTTGTTATGTTTCAAATAGAGTTTTGATTGCACATTTTTTAAAAAAACCCCCCTATGAGCTATGAAATGGCAAGAAACCTAAAGTAGGTTATTTTAGAGTTTTTCATTGCAAATGTTTCATTTTAAAGACCAAAGATAATCTAGATAAATTTGGCTCTAAAACCAATGAAGGTATCTTTTTAGGGTACTCAATATCTAGTAAAGCATATAGAGTCTTCAATAAGAGTATTTTAGTTATTAAAGAGTTAATGCATGTTGTATTTGATGAAGCTAACTCCTTTATTCCTAGAAATGATATTTCTTGTGATGATGATGTTGTAGGTAATTTTAATGAGTTGAGTCTTAGAGATCCTCAATCTAGTGAAGATCAAGATCAACTCAAGGAAGATCCCTTGAAGGATTTGGGAGATGATGAAGTTGAGCTTCAAGAGCAATAAGGTTAACTAATTCCTCATCAAGGAGTTCAACAAGATCTACCTAAAGATTGGACCTTCAATAAGGATCATCCTAAGGACCTAATCATTAGTGATACATCAAAAGGAGTAACAACTAGATCCTCTCTTAGAAATATATGAAGGAACGGAAGCGTGAAAAACACAAGTTTACACCATTGAATTCAAAAATTTTCACCTAGGGTCACATGCATCATGCAAGATTTATTTTTATCTATTTGATTTCAATGATAAACAACATATTAAAACTCTTTTAATATGTTTTTTGATCTGTATTTGCCATTTAAGATTTTAAAATTAATCAGATTAATTTTAGAACCCTAGATTAAATCAAGAACGATTACACTAACCTCTTGATGCAATCGCAGCGTTCTGCGCTTTGAGATTCGTCTTCAGGACACCAGATGTTGTCCCTCTAGCTTGTCCACACCAAGAACACCTATGGCAGCCCTTGAACAGCTTCTAAAGCCTTTTCTATTAATTAGAAATTCAAGTTCTGCCTTTTAAGAGATTAGAGGTGTAAACAGGACACTAGAAACAATTTCTAGTGTTCTTAATTCAAGAGATTGATGGCTAATCTCTTTGAATTAATGAGAGATGAAGAAGAATAGAGGGAGGGCTGCAAAATGGCGTGACCAAGGAGTGTGGCTGCTGGTTGTATTTTGTTTTCTCATAACAACACTTAAATAGCTAGGTTAACACATTAAACCCTTGCCACATGTCACCCTTTGATTAGCTCTAGGTTTAAGTGACCCAATCACATTGTGCCAAGTGTCAAACCTATATTTAATCTTGATTTTAATCATGTTACATGATTAAAAAACATTTTGCAAGCTTATGTGTTATGCCATGTGTCACCATCTCATGGTGCCACGTGTCACACTGCAAAATGACCAAAATGCCCATGTGTCTTAATTTTGAGTTCTTAACCCAAAATAATTATTTTTCTTCTTCTAATCAATTTATATCAAATATAAATTAATTAATTAATCTCTATTAATTAATTTCTCATTAATTAAATTCATATTTAAACACTTTAAATATAAATTTAACTTATATTATACATCCAATAATCTAGATTTGGTTTCAAGTCATGCTAGGGACTTTGCAATCTAATTGCAAACCAAACCTATTTAATTAATCAATTAAACTCTTTAATTAATTAATTAAATCATATTTAATTAGGTGATAACTTGTGTATGTGTGTGACTTACTAGGCTCATCACTAATTGGCAATGAGACATGATATCAACTCTTAATATCATCAGAACTCTTTCTTACCATAAATGATTTCTCTAAATCATTTTATGAACCTCATAGACCATGGTTAACACCTAGCATAGCATGCCATGGCCACCCAATTAGTAATAAGGTTTACCTTAAATGAACCTATAATCATATGTTACCATGCACTAGAATCTCTCTGTTACAAAATCCCAACTCAAGCTGGAGTCATGGTTTATGTCAAACTCCATTTGCTATGAATATTATGTTCTCTTTTAATTCCAGTTCTTGATTAAAAGATTTTCTCATCGAAACTCTTTTCTCGAGTAAATCTATCTGTCTGGCCAGGAACTTGAAACATCAAGAACAATTAAATGAACATAGGATTTTATCTCTATTTACTTAGAGGAACAGATTCCATCTTGATCAACACCTACCTCCATATATAACTAGTAGGAGCCAACACATGCCCATATACCAATACACAGTACAAGTATGAAAGCAGTATCAAACTCAAGCTACCTATATACAAGATAACTGTGCTATCTTAGGTCTAAAGATTATATGCACTGATATGATTTATGACAAAACATTGACAAGAGTAAACTCCATGTGCTTGTCATAAGTGTCACTGGTTCGGCCTACTTATCATTTATAAGTGCCTATCATGTTTGTTATATGGCATGAGACTCACCATTCCATCTTATTTATATCTCATATAAATAACTTGGGAACAAACATGAATACAATCTTTCTGGATAAGTCATGTCCTTATTATGAAGTATCCTCGATTGTGAACCTATTTATGATACTTCGTGCTAGAAATATTGTCACTCATATTCTTAACAACTTAAGAATAATATTTCTAACAAAATATCAATGGACCTTTTCTATTACACATAAATATATTATGTAAAATCAAAAGTGGAAATGTCTTATAATTAATAAAAATATGTACAAGATACATACTAGATGATATGCTCTAGGCATACTACTAACAATCTCCCACTAGCACTAGAGCCATTCATTACAATATCTTAGACCCATCTTCTCAAGATGTCGGTCTAATCGAGTCGTGACATAGGCTTAGTGAATGGATCAGCTAGATTTTCAGCTGATGCTATTTTCTGCATGGCTACATCGCCTCGCCCAACTATATCTCTGATAATGTGGTAGTGCCTTTCTATGTGTTTGGATTTTGGGTGAGACCTTAGTTCCTTAGCCTGTATGACTGTTCCATTATTATCACAGTGTAATGTAACTGCTGACTCAATGGAAGGAACTACTGTAAGTTCTGTCACGAACTTCTTTATCCAAACAGCTTCCTTTCCAGCATCTGATGTAGCAATATACTCAGCCTCTGTAGTGGAATCTGCAATGTACTGCTTGGAACTCTTCCAACCGATCGCACCTCCATTACAAATGAACACATATCCAGAGGTAGACTTTCTATCATCGATATCTGATTGGAAATCAGAATCAGTATAACCATCCAATTGCAAGTCTCCACCTCCAAAAATCAAGAATAAAACCTTAGTTCTTCTCAAGTACTAAAGGATAATCTAGATAGCTATCGATGTTCCAAACTGGATTGGATTGATACCGCTAGTCAAACTAATAAAGATATGCGATATCCGGCCTAGTACACAACATTGCATACATTAAACTTCCAATAGCTGAAGCATATGGAATCCTGGCCATCTTATCTCTTTCTTCAGGTTTCTTTGGAGACATCTCTTTAGAAAGATGGATACCATGTCTTACTGGTAACAATCCTCTCTTGGAATCAAGCATGTTAAACCTCTTTAACACCTTTTCAAAGTATAGACTTTGGGATAAACCAATTATTCTTTTCTCTCTATCTCTATAGATGCGAATCCCAAGAATATAGGTTGCCTCCCCTAAGTCTTTCATGGAGAATGTATTTGACAACCATACCTTTATAGTCGTCAACATACCTGTGTCATTACCCATCAATAGTATGTCATCCACATATAAGACAAGGAAAGTGATAGCACTGTCACTAACCTTCTTATATACACATGGCTCATCCTCATTTTTTATAAAACCAAAGGATTTAATGGCTTCATCAAAACGGATGTTCCAACTCCTCGAAGCTTGTTTCAACCCATAAATGGATCGCTTTAGCTTGCATACCTTGGAACCATCTTGGGATTCAAATCCCCTAGGTTGTTTTATGAAAATGTTTTCTTCAATGTATCCATTGAGAAAAGCTGTTTTGACATCCATCTGCCAAATCTCATAATCATAGTATGCAACTATTGCTAGTAAAATCCTAATTGATTTAAGCATGGCAACAGGCGAGAAAGTCTCCTCATAGTCGATTCCTTGCCTTTGGCGAAACCCTTTCGCTACTAGCCTTGCCTTATAGGTCTCTACCTTTCCATCAGAACTAATTTTCTTCTTGAAAACCCATTTGTTCCCTATAGGTACAATACCTTCAGGTGGGTCAACAAGATCCCAAACTTGATTCTTATACATGGAATCAATCTCGGATTTCATAGCATCAATCCATTTTGAAGAGTCTATATCTGATATAGCTTCTTCATAAGTAAGTGGATCATCTCCATGATCTACTTCTACATGAGTAGACAACTCTTGTTCTTTTTCATGAAGAAAACCATATCTCACTGGTGGGTGAGATACCCTGGTTGTTCTACGAGGAACAGCTGTAGATGTTTCATCAACGGGTATTGGTTGACTAGATGGATCTATATCCATCTGATCTGTTGGTTGGTCAGAATTCTCCAATTCTAACTCTATTTGCCTTCCTTTGCCTCCTTCTTGAACAAACTGTTGTTCAAGAAATGTGGCATCTCTACTTATCACAACCTTTTGTGAAGTAGGCAAATAAAAATAATATCCAAAACTATCTTTTGGATATCCAACAAATCGACCTTTTTCTGATCTGGTCTCAAATTTATCATTGTTCAGCTTTTTGATATAAGCTGGACAACCCCAAATCTTAACATGCTTAAGACTTGGTTTTCTTCCATGCCATATCTCATAAGGTGTGGAAGAAACTGATTTTGATGGAATCATATTCAGAATATACAAAGCTGATTCTAATGCAAATCCCCAAAAGAAGATTGGCATATCAGTATAGCCCATCATACTACGTACCATATCCAATAGGGTACGATTTCTCCTTTCAGATACACCATTCACCGTATGCGTTCCTGGAGGAGTCAGCTGAGAAACAATGCCATGCTCTCTCAAGTATTCATCAAATTCAATACTCAAATATTCACCTCCACGATCTGATCGAAGAGCTTTAATACTCTTTCTTGTTTGATTTTCTACTTCAGATTTAAATTCTTTGAACTTTTCAAAAGATTCATGTTTGTATTTCATCAAATACAAATACCCAAACCTTGATTTATCATCAGTAAAGGTAATAAAATAATGAAAGCCCCCTCTAGCCATTTCTTTAAACGGACCACATACATCACTATGTATTAGTTCCAAAAATTTTTCAGCTCTTAGCCCTTGTCCAACAAAGGGTGATCTAGTCATTTTGCCCTGAAGGCAAGATTCACAAGTTGGAGTAGGCTCAGAGCCCAATGAGGATAGAATCCCCATTTTCTCCAATTTTGCAATCCTATCTTCTGCAACATGACATAACCTTAAGTGCCAAATATATTTTGAACTTGAGTTGGTTTTCACCATGGCATTATATTCATTTAGATTGCTATACTCTGGCCAGTGGAAACACTTTCTTACTGGCAATGGAAACACTTTCCTGTTGGCAATGGAAACACTTTCCTTTGCCTCCATCAGCTTTAGTCTTCCTTTTCTGTTTAGCTATTTTCTTGGAAGGACTAGGAATCTGAGGTTTCTTTTTCTTATTGCCCTTCTTCTTGTTGGACTTTCCAGTAGAAGAAGATGTAACCAAAGCTACCTCTTTTCCTTTATTACCTAGCATATTCTTTTGGGCAATAACCAGCATGTTAAGTAAACCAGCTAAGGTGCATTCCTGTTTAGTCATATGAAAATTTGTCACAAAATTCCCAAAAGACTCAGGAAGGGACTGAAGGAACAAATCCGTTTGTAGTTGGAAATCCATGTTGAAGTCAAGATGTTCCAACTGCTCAATCAGCCGAATCATCTTGTGGACATGATCCCCAACATTCTGTCCCTCAGACATCCTCATACGGAATAGCTGTCTAGATATCTCATACCTAGCGTTCCTGCTGTGCTCACCATACAACTCTTGTAGGTGAAGGAGGATCTCTCTCGCACTCTGCATGTTCTCATGTTGCTTCTGTAACTCATTACTCATGGAAGCAAGCATGTAACACTTAGCTCTCATATCATGCTCCTTCCACTTGTCCAAAGTTTCATGTTCCTCTTGTGTGGCCTCTGGAGGTAAGGGACCAGGAACATTTGAATCTAGAACATATCCTATATGTTCAAGGTTCAGGACAAGTTTCAAATTTTTTAGCCAATCGATGATTAGGTCTGTCAACCTATTGTGATCAAGTATGCTTGCAAGGATATTGGATGGTTGTGGTTGTTTTGTGCTCATTTTTATCGTAAAATTAATCGCAGAAAATAACCGATTAATTAGTAAATGTATCATGTAATTAACCAAAATGATTATGGTCTTTTAATCAAATTGGTCCTCCCACTAACTTAGAGAATCCTACACTTCCAAAGTAGAAAACGGAAATCCTAGTTGGATGGATTTCTAGTGGGTGATTGAATTCTTATAATTCTATTGATCATCCTCAGGTACATCCATTATTGGAATTACAATAAACTATAAGTGAGCAACTCCTTGCCCATCACATCTCATGTGAGGTTCAATCATTTACCTAGCCCCTAATGCTCAAAATCTCAGGTACATCCATTATTGACTTATCTTGCATTAGTTAAGTTGATCCCATTGAGCCAGTAATTATGCAAATAATTTTAATGTCCTCAGGTACATCCAATATTGGCCACCAAACCATTTACATATTTACAACATCTCATTGGCCTATGTTATAATTACTTTAATTATAGCATTTCCAACTTAATCATTTGTTTGGAAGATTTTATAGTCATTCTAATTACTATTAAGGTCTCACTTTGCACATTATCCATTTAGTATGCATATATCATATAATTGCATACATTCCCATACATCTCATGCATTCATTGATAAGCAGTAAATATGGTATGATCATGGACTTTCTAAGGGATTCAATTCTGAGCCACCAAGAATTGAATCAGGGCATTCCTAGGTGCATTTCATTCATTCATTTTACAAGAGTTGTTGAAGGAGTACATAATCAACACTTGATCTTGAATTCCTCCCACTGGTCCCACCAATGCTCTTGACCTTCTTGAACTTCTTGCAATCCAATATTACATAGTAATCCTTGGCATACCAAGGCGAATTTACAAGAACTTAAATAAATGAAATTACAACCCAAAAATTATTACAAACTTAATAATACATGCCCAAAATAAATTAAAATAAATTAATTAATTTACAATCCCAAAGAAACATAAAAGAAATAAGTCCAATCACATTGGTCTTTTATAGTCCATGATCATCCATCATGCATATCACTATTTAACAATTAAATAAAACATACATACTTAAATTAAATTGAATATCTCATATTCAACTTAAAAATCCAGATTTGAATATGATTCAAATAAATTTAAAAATTCAGATTTGAATCACATTCAAACAACTTTAAAAATTCAGATTTGAATCACATTCAAATATTTTTTAAAAAATCAGATCTGAATTTTATTCAATCAAATTTAAAAAATCAGATTTAAATATGATTCAAACAACTTTAAAAATTCAGATTTGAATCACATTCAAACAACTTTTAAAATTCAGATTTGAATCACATTCAAACAGTTTTTAAAATTCTGATTTGAATCATAATTTAATTGGGTGATTAAAACTACTAATTAAACAATTTAATTAGTCAAAGAATAGGCCTTAGATCATATAACAATTGCAGAATTAAAAGCCAAACCTTGAACCACCCATGGTAGCCAAACCATGCGCACCATTGATGGTCTTTTTTCAAGTATGCCGCCACCTTGCTTTGCAACCAGCAATAATCTTTTGATCTCGTGATCAAACACACAATTAAATTATATAATCAACAATCTAAATGGCAAATATAGTGGCTCTGATACCAATTGAAGGAACGGAAGCGTGAAAAACATAAGTTTACACCATTGAATTCAAAAATTTTCACCTAGGGTCACATGCATCATGCAAGATTTATTTTTATCTATTTGATTTCAATGATAAACAACATATTAAAACTCTTTTAATATGTTTTTGGATCTGTATTTGCCATTTAAGATTTTAAAATTAATCAGATTAATTTTAGAACCCTAGATTAAATCAAGAATGATTACACTAACCTCTTGATGCACTGCAGCGTGTCTGCGCCTTTGAGATTCATCTTCAGGACACCAGATGTTGTCCCTCTAGCTTGTCCACACCAAGAACACCTATGGCAGCCCTTGAACAGCTTCTAAAGCCTTTTCTATTAATTAGAAATTCAAGTTCTGCCTTTTAAGAGATTAGAGATGTAAACAGGACACTAGAAACAATTTCTAGTGTTCTTAATTCAAGAGATTGATGGCTAATCTCTTTGAATTAATGAGAGATGAAGAAGAATAGAGGGAGGGCTGCAAAATGGCGTGACCAAGGAGTGTGGCTGCTGGTTGTATTTTGTTTTCTCATAACAACACTTAAATAGCTAGGTTAACACATTAAACCCTTGCCACATGTCACCCTTTGATTAGCTCTAGGTTTAAGTGACCCAATCACATTGTGCCAAGTGCCAAACCTATATTTAATCTTGATTTTAATCATCTTATATTATTAAAAAACATTTGGCAAGCTTATGTGTTATGCCATGTGTCACCATCTCATGGTGCCACATGTCACACTGCAAAATGACCAAAATGCCCATGTGTCTTAATTTTGAGTTCTTAACCCAAAATAATTATTTTTCTTCTTCTAATCAATTTATATCAAATATAAATTAATTAATTAATCTCTATTAATTAATTTCTCATTAATTAAATTCATATTTAAACACTTTAAATATAAATTTAACTTATATTATACGTCCAATAATCTAGATTTGGTTTCAAGTCATGCTAGGGACTTTGCAATCTAATTGCAAACTAAACCTATTTAATTAATCAATTAAACTCTTTAATTAATTAATTAAATCATATTTAATTAGGTGATAACTTGTGTATGTGTGTGACTTACTAGGCTCATCACTAATTGGCAATGAGACATGATATCAACTCTTAATATCATCAGAACTCTTTCTTACCATAAATGATTTCTCTAAATCATTTTATGAACCTCATAGACCATGGTTAACACCTAGCATAGCATGCCATGGCCACCCAATTAGTAATAAGGTTTACCTTAAATGAACCTATAATCATATGTTACCATGCACTAGAATCTCTATATTACAAAATCCCAACTCAAGCCGAGTCATGGTTTATGTCAAACTCCATTTGCTATGAATATTATGTTCTCTTTTAATTCCAGTTCTTGATTAAAAAGATTTTCTCATCAGAAACTCTTTTCTGAGTAAATCTATCTGTCCTAGCCAGGAACTTGAAACATCAAGAACAATTAAATGAACATAGGATTTTATCTCTATTTACTTAGAGGAACAGATTCCATCTTGATCAACACCTACCTCCATATATAACTAGTAGGAGCCAACACATGCCCATATACCCATACACAGTACAAGTATGAAAGCAGTATCAAACTCAAACTACCTATATACAAGATAACTGTGCTATCTCAGGTCTAAAGATTATATACACTGATATGATTTATGACAAAACATTGACAAGAGTAAACTCCATGTGCTTGTCATAAGTGTCACTGGTTTGGCCTACTTATCATTTATAAGTGCCTATCATGTTTGTTATATGGCATGAGACTCACCATTCCATCTTATTTATATCTCATATAAATAACTTGGGAACAAACATGAATACAATCTTTCTGGATAAGTCATGTCCTTATTATGAAGTATCCTCGATTGTGAACCTATTTATGATACTTCGTGCTAGAAATATTGTCACTCATATTCTTAACAACTTAAGAATAATATTTCTAACAAAATATCAATGGACCTTTTCTATTACACATAAATATATTATGTAAACGGAAAAGTGGAAATGCCTTTTTAATTAATAAAAATATGTACAAGATACATACTAGATGATATGCTCTAGGGCATACTACTAACAATATATGTAATAACCTTGCATTTATTTCTCAAATAGAACCTAAGAGCATAGATAAGGAAATAAATAATGAGGGTTGGGTACTTGCAATACAGAGGAACTCAACTAATTTGAAAGAAATAAGGTTTGGATCTTAGTTCTTAGGCCAAAGGACCATCCATCCATAGGCAGGATAGAAACATAACTAGGAATAAGGCTAAGTTAGTAGCTAAAGGCTATAACCAAGAGAGGGCATTGACTATAATAAAACTTTTGCCCCTATAGCTAAATTAGAAGTCATTAAAATTTTTCTTTCATATGCATCATACATGAATTTTAAACTTTTTCAAATGGATGTTAAAAGTGCTTTTCTAAATGGTTTTATTGATAAGAAGATATAAGTTGAGCAACCTTTTAGTTTTAAAAATCATAAGTTTCCAAACCATGTTTTAAAATTGACTAAAGCCTTGTATGCCTTGAAACAAGCTCTTAGATATTGGTATAAAAGGCTTAGTAACTTTCTTTTGCAAAATGGTTTTCCAAAAGAAAAAGTTGATGCAACTCTTTTTGTTAAAATTCATGAAAACGACATCCTTGTAGTGCAAATTTATGTTAATGATATTATATTTGGTGCTACTAATTAGTGTTTAAGTGAAGAGTTTGCTAACACCATAAAGAGTGAGTTTGAGATAAGCATGATGGGAGAACTCAAGTTCTTCCTTGGGCTTCAAATCAGCAAGCTAAGGATGACGTCTTCATCAACCAAGCCAAGTACACTAAAGATTTTATCAAAAGGTTTGGGATGGAGAATAGCAAGCCAAGCTGAATTCCAATGAGCACAAACACCAAACTTGACAAGGATAAAAAAGGAAAATTGGTTGATGAAAAGCTCTATAGAGGTATGATTGGTAGTCTCTTATACCTCACGGCTAGTAGACAGGATATCATGTTTTTTGTATGTTTATGTGCACATTTTCAATCATGTCCTAAGGAGTCTCATTTGCATGCTGTTAAATGCATTCTCAAATACTTGAATGGTGCATTACATTTAGGTCTATGGTATCCTAGAAATGCAGCTTTTGATTATGTTCCTAGTCGGATGCTGACTTTGCCAGAAGCATCCTTGATAGGAATAGTATCTCAAGTACTTATCAACTACTAAGGCACTCTTTAGTTTCTTGGTATAGTAAGAAATAAAACTTGGTTGCACTTTCCATTACCAAAGCCAAATATGTGGCTACAGGTCTTTATTGTAGCCAAATTCTTTGGATCAAACAATAATTAAGGGACTTCAAAATGTCTCTTGATCACATTCCTATTAAATGTGATGACACAAGTGCAACAAATTGACCAAGAACCCCATACAACATTCTAGAACCAAGTGTATAGACATTAGACATCATTTTATACGTGATCATATGTTGAATGGCGATGTTGTTCTTGAGTTTGTTGATATTAATCGCCAATTAGCTGATATATTTGCAAAATCTATATGTGAAGATAAGTTTAATTTCATTAAAAGAGAATTAAGCACACTTGATAACTTTGATGCTTGAAATTGTAATGATTGAATGTGTATATGCTTTTTGAAAATTCTTATTAAATTGATGTATGTTTGGTGTTTTCAGATTTGTGTCAATGTTTTTCAAAATTTTTATGTGTTAGAAGTTTTATTTACTCAAAAAAGAAAAGGTTTTTGATGTTGCTACGGCCCTGAAAATGTGTTTTAAAATTTCAGGTAGAGGCACTTTTAGCAGTCGAAAGTCCTTGTTTTGACTGCCAAACTTTAAAAATCTTAAATTTTAAAAATGGGTAGAAGCTGTTGTGGCAGTCGAAAGTCTTCTTTCCGGGTGCTGAACCTGGAGTTTATAAAAATCCTTCTTTCCCTCTCTTCGACACTTTTGGCAGCCCTTTATTTCTTTTCTCCTTTGCGCTTCACCTTCAAATCATCTCTTCTAAACACCTTTGCGTCTCCCTCTCATATATTCAGTTTTCACTCAATATTTTCTTTCTTTTACTCCTTAATTCACTCATTTTCGAAGGTGTTGGCTACTGAGCATATGTATATACATGTGTGTGTGTGTATGTGTGTGTGTGTGTGTGTGTGTATGTGTGTGTGTGTGTGTGTGTGTATTTGTGGCATTATGGATTCTGAAGTCCAATATTGAGAATTTGTCTAATTTAAGTCATTAGTCTTACTAGTTGTGAGTTAGATTTTTTTTTACTTATTGGTTTATACCTATGCTTGCTTTATGATGTTGCATATTGTGATTTACTGTTCACATGAACAGAATGCTAGTTTTTTTATTTTGGCTACCACATTATCACAATACTATTTCATATTAATTTATATTATTCTCTTTGATTGTCCTAAAGGGTGTAACACCCTCCCCGTAGCAACTCCGTACATTCTACTGTTTCGGTGACCGGTGTCGGTCCGGACAGCTAGAACGTCCAAAAAAATATTTAAACTAAAGTCAGGAACCATAATTAACTCAAATATTAATAAGAAACACTTAGAAAAAATTTTAGAAATAAAATACAACCAAGTGAAACGAGCCGGTGCCCAAGCGATGGGTAACCGGAGGAAAGTTGCGGTTCTCGCAACGAGGAGCCCTAGACCCGGGGGAAAAATTATAAAATAATTTTTGGGACTCCAGAGAAGGGTTATTGAGGTTCCCATGGCATTAGAATGCCAAGAAAATACTTAGAAAAATTTTTCAATCGGTACAGCCAATTTTGACACGTTGAGCCAAACGGAGGGCATTTTGGTCATTTCGCCTTCCGAGGTGATTTTTGGCCGACTTGTCCAGTTGAGTAAATAATTAATATGACATAAAATATGAATTAATGTTGATGAAAAATTTATTAAAAATGAGAAATGAAAATAAGAAAACAAAAGTAAGAAGAAAAGTAAGTAAATGGGAATTATGATGTCATTAAGAAAAACTATGACCAATCAAAATTTAGCCATTATTTGACTAACTAATAAAGAGATAAAAGAAGACCTAAACAATTAAAAAACCAGCTGCTTTCTTCTTCTTCTTCTTCCGTGATCCTCTCTTCTTCCTCCCTCCATGAAAATTTTCTTTCATTACCTCCATTTCCCATGAGTTTCCACCACTAAACCCTAACCCCTTTCATTAAACCTTGACCATATCACTTGGAGAAGCTTTTGGCAGCCAAGGAAAGGAAGAAAAGTGAGGTTTAGGGCTTTGGAAATTCTGCCCAAACAAGGTTAGTGCACTTATACCCATTAAACTCTTTAATTCCATGATTTTGGACTTGAACTTAGTAAGATTTATAGTTTAAATGAACAAAAAACCTATGGGTATGAACACTTCAATTTCGGCAGCCCTAAGAAGAACCAATAAGGGAGTGTTTTGAATGTTTTTAATGGACTTATCATGAGTTGGAGATTGTATTTAAGTTATATAATTACCTAGATGTTTAACTAGGGTGCTAAAGGAGGTTTATGGGTAAATTGCCTTGGACACTAGGGTTTTGAGGCATGAAAAAGTGACTTGGCTGACCAACCTATTAAAGAACACTCTAATGGTCAATAAGTGACCATTTTGGATATGTTGACCATAATTAGAACTGAAAAATGGTAGGGTAAAGTGAAAGTGAAATCGCCCTAGGACAAAGATAGGACTGAAAATTCAGTCCCTTTGCACTGCCATAACTTGGGCTGTGCTAGTCCAATTGGTGTTTGGCCAATTGGACATGAAACTAGGCTTATAATGGCACATTTTTGCTGAAGAAACCATGCCCAAAAGACCAAAGCAAGAGGACCAAAACTTGGCCCCAATCCGGATATCCTGAAACTGCCTCTGCAGAATTGACCAAATGAACTGGCCATACCTCACTGTAGATTTGGTCAATTGGCCTGAAATTTTTACAGCAACAAGTTAAGACATAGACAAACAACTTTCATGAAGGAACCTACCCCAAATTATGGCCAGAACCCATTCAACCAAGTGACTCAAGTTACTGTTCATGCACTGTAGATATGGTAAATTTCTGTAGAATGCATATCCGGACAGCTTGGGTTTTTGAGCCATATTTGGAGCTACAAAACTCCAAATGGAGTGATTCAAAAAAGGAAATTCAACTAGACAAAATAAGGAACAACTTTCATGTTTTACATTTCTTCAAATTCCAACAGTAACAGTGTCCAATGGAACAGTGAAGTTGACTCACCAAAACTGAAAAATCTGCTCCTTTGGTTTAATGCTTGGAAATGGTATTAACACTTAATGCCAACAAGTTTTAAACACCAAATGTGGTATGTTGGGAGTGCCAAAGTCAATGTACACATTTTTATTCTAAAAGTCAACATTTTTGTTGACCAATGAGGTGAATAGTGACACCAAAACAAAAAAAAAAATTGGCAATTTTGCCAAAATGACCTAAACTTTGAGAAAGTGACCAAAACTAACAAGTTTTGAATACAAAATGTGGTATGTTGGGAGTATTAAAACCAATGTACCTATTGTTTATGCAAAAGTCAACATTTTAATTGACTAATGAAATGAATAGTGACATGAAAACTTGAAATCCAAAAATTGTGAAACTTAAATATGCAAAATGCCCTAGTAGGCCTAATGTGATTGGTTTGGATAGTTTGGCATGCCAATAGGGTATTGTTTTAGCAGTACTGCGAAAAGAAAGGCTTTATGCCTGTATTCATGGCTTTATGCCCGTATTCATGGCTTTTATGTCCGTATTCATGGCTTTTATGCCAATTATGTGATATCATGGCTTTTTAGCCATACTGACTGCATACGTGGTTGACATTCTGCGTCCCATGGTATGACGGCTCGAGGCACCACGGTGTCCAGTGCCAACGACCCGTTATCCAGTCCAGTCGTCCAGTATAGGTTACTTGGGCATGGAAAAGTATAACTGTAAATGAACTGATTGTTAAAGAAAATACGAAAATAAAATATCAGGAATGATTACGATAGAATACGAAGAAACTCAAGATCATGAAGAAAATAATTAACAAAATGCATGAAGAAGTTAATATCATAAAACGTAATTAGCCCTCGACTAAACACTAAGTTGGTAATTATTCAGTTCTTATGAACACAATGGCTAAGAAATTATGATTTTTATATTGCATATTATTTCTTTCTATTTTATTATTTGCACCACTAAGCTTTATGCTTAGCGTCGCTTTGCAACGCGTAGGTAATCAAGATTGACAGAGCACCATGAGACCACGATTCGTAAGGCGGTTCACGATTACGCATAGTGTCTGTCACCTCACCGTCCATTGCATTGGTAGGACGCTAGATGTCATTTTGGTATTTTGTAATTGATTTTATTTTCTCATATGTATTTGAAACTTATGTAATGTATTTTGATATTCATGTAAATAATGAAAAGTGTGGTTGTAAATGGAAAAGTGAATGTTTATATATGAATTATGCATGGTATCATATGAGATGGATGAATGAGAACTGAGATTGAACATTGTTGAGAATTTGAT
The DNA here is from genome assembly GCF_030052815.1 of Hevea brasiliensis. NCBI lineage: Eukaryota > Viridiplantae > Streptophyta > Magnoliopsida > Malpighiales > Euphorbiaceae > Hevea > Hevea brasiliensis. The sequence goes on along the minus strand of NC_079494.1, from coordinate 87,766,813 downwards.
AAATGGAGTTGAGATGATGGAAAATGAATATAGGAAGTGTTTTTCACAGGTTCCGAAGAACTGTTTTCTCCATTTTTAGCCAGTATTCTGCCGGATTTTCTTTAAAATTTTTGGAACCTCAAAGAAATAATAATTTCGATAAATGGCTTAAAATGAATTATATTTCACAAGTTATATTCAAAATTATGATAAAAAATTAATTAAGATAAAAATAGAGTGCTCGGCACACTGAGTGGCATAACTTGCTCGGCTACACTGTAGTCGGGTAAGGGGTGTCACAGAGGGTTATTTGCCAAATTTCTATTGTTGCTTTGAATAGACTCCATGATGGTTTTACAAGTTCTATTCACATGAAATTACTAAATTTGTATTGTGGAAATATGTACTGCTACTTTATGGTTCTTTTTGAGATATTCTTGTGAATAGTTTTTAGTATGCATAAAATGATACTTGAATTTATATTTTTATCAAATTTCAACATGCTTTATGTGATCATATATGGTATATTTGCTTTTGTTCTCTGGTTCTAGAATGAGCATACACTATATATGTGGTTTGAGTGTCTAAACAATACAATTATACTCATGTTAGGATTCAAATCAAGTAAGTTATGCCTTGTCTTAGAAATGCACCTTGTAAGTTTGCCATTATATGAAGTGTTCTTGTAATCTTCATATATTATCGTATGTTTCTATATCTTCACAATTGGTTTTACAGTTGCTAAGGTTAAATATATATTTTTTAAATAATTGGTTGGTTTGAAAATATCTTGCACAATTGGTCGTGTTGAAGTATTTCTTGGGCATTGATATTGTTTTGTGCATATTATTGTGTTTGCTCTCTAAAATGCTTATAAATTCACTAGCTGGTTTGTTACCTTAATAATGTTATGCTTACTGAATTGACCATACTATTTGATATGTGTTGACTATCTTACTGCTAAAATAAATTTTGAATGATGCTGAGATTAAGCTTTTGGCATGGTGGTAAGCGATCGATCCTACAATTGGTATCCTACAATTGATATCGATCCTCAACAATTGGTATTAGAGTACCCTTTAAAGTATATTTTTTGATGATGTCAAAAGGGGGAGATATTGTAATGATCGGGCTCCAATCACTAGAGGAATTTTCCGCTTTGGCCATAAGACTCACGGTTTTGTCCCATAGGTGGAATGGAGAACTTCCTAGGAGGTCACCCATCCTAGGATTTCTCTCAAGCGAGCACGCTTAACTCTGGAGTTCTTCCAATCTCCAGGACATTCCACCGAAAGGCACCTCTAGTGATTAGTTCCCCCATTTTATATATCATTACTTTTGAACCCAAGACCAACTCCGTGCTTTGCCGATGTGGGATTTACCTAAGGGACCTTTCTCCCCCCCTTTCGGGACTCAGCGTCCTCGCTTGCCCCACCATCGCTCAAGAGGACACGCGAGCGGCTCTGATACCAATTGTAACGATCGGGCTCCAACCACTAGAGGAATTGTCCGCTTTGGCCATAAGCCTCACGGTTTTGTCCCATAGGTGGAATGGAGAACTTCCCAGGAGGTCATCCATTCTAAGATTTCTCTTAAGCGAGCACGCTTAACCCTGGAGTTCTTCCAACTCTCCAGGCCATTCCACCAAAAGGCGCCTCTAGTGATTAGTTCTCCCATTTTATATATCATTACTTTTGAACCCAAGACCAACTCCGTGCTTTGCCGATGTGGGATTTGCCTAAGGGACCTTCTCGAACCTCCGAGTTGTGAATAGTACCATTTTTGGCATGTGACTAGTACTATTCAAAGACACCTTGAGGACAAAAAATAAATAGAAAATTAATGGAGATAGACACAATAAAAATTCAAATGACCCAAAAATATAAGGACTCACTAGGTATATTAAAAAAGAGGGATTATGACCCGATGAGGGGCATTTTGGTCAATTCACATCAAGAGTTAATTTTTGACTAAAAATTAATGAATTGAATTATGGAATAATTTTTTTTTAGGAAAAGAATTCAAGTATAAAGTGAAAGGAAAATAAAAGAAACAAAAATCTAGAATTTTAAGTCCATTTTGATCCAATTAAAATTTTAGGACTAATGGGCTTTGGACAACTCAATTAAAATTAATTAAATAAATCAAAAATTTGGATAAGTATAAAATGAAGTCATCTTCCTCCCTCCCTCATTTAGTTGCCCTCCCACACACCTCCTCTCCCTCTCTTTTCTTTCTTCTCTCTTCATTCTTCCACTTATAACCTCTCCCAACCCTTGATTTTCTCCACTTTTTCTCCATGGGTTTTCTATCTAATTGGTGGAAAACATCAAATTTATGTTTCATTGAGAGATTATAAGCTAAGAGAACAAAAGAGTTAGAAGAAATTGAAGATTAGAAGTGGTCACTTGAGGTAAGTTTCTTTTCATGTTAGATTAGTTGTATAAGCTTTGAATGAAGTTAATTTATGATGAAATTTCATAAAAAAATGAAAGAAAATATGTATGGAATCTAAACTAGGGTTTTAGCCAAATTGGAGAAAAGTTAAGGTTTGATGTCTTTGAATGAAATTGATGATGAGATTAAGTTTAGTTGAAGTAGTATGCATGATTGGGGCAAAAAAATTACATGAAATGTGTATAAATTTAATTATGAGATATTAGGGTTCATGGGGAAATTGGATTTTGGTGCTAGAGAGTGAAATAAGTATTATGATCATTTAAGGTTATTTAGTTTGAATTGACATTGGGTTGATGAAGGGAAGTAATGAAATGGTAGGATTAGGGAAAATTACAAACTTTGGTTTTTGAAAATTGTGGGGTTTGTGCTAAGAAGTGCCATTGATGTATCAATATTAAATTATAGTCATTTTGGGTAAATTAAATGTGAACTGAGGTTGGTTAGTGGAAGTAATTGAACAAATGAAAAATTGAACTTAGGGCATAATTTTGCACACTGAATTCAGTGTATTTGGAAGCCCATAACTTAAGCTACACAACTCCAATTGGTGTGAAACCAATTGGAAACGAAACTTAAGATATAGGGCTAGAGTTTTCATGAAGATACCTTGCCCCAAAAATGACCTTAAGCTGTCCGAAATGAGCCTTGAACTTGGAGACAGAAAGCTGGAACCTGCAGAATTTGACCATAAGAATAGTAAAATTTGCATGGCCATAACTCTCTCTAGAAAACTCCGATTTAGGCGATTCTTAAACCGATGGAAACCTAAGACAGTGTAGAACATTTCATATGAAGAATATGAGGCCAAATTATGGACTTCACCCAATCAAATTGCTAAGCAAAATTGAATCACTGAATCTGCAAAATTACAGATTTACCATATGAATAGTAAACTTTGCATGGCCATAACTCTCTCTAGAAAACTCCAATTTAGGCGATTCTTAAACCGATGGAAACCTAAGACATAGTAGAACATTTCATATGAAGAACATTAGACCAAATTATGGACTTAACTTGATCAAATTGCTAAACGAAATTGGATCGATAAATCTGCTAGAACTAAATCTGCAGCATGAACAGTGACATAAACAGTAATCGTGTTTTAGGCATAACTTGAGCTACACAGCTCCGAATTAGGCGATTCAAAAAGGAAAATTAAGTTAAGACCTAGATGAACAATTTTCATGAAGAATATCTCTCCAAATTATGATCGAAACTAGGTAAAAATTGGATTCAAAGATTAGGGCACCAAGTTGTCCAAAGCCAAAATTTTCAAAAATTTGCAAAGCTAATTTGGGATGCATTAGACATTTATGTAATGAGTTCTTGGCAGCAATTGAGATGCGTATTGAGACATTCTATTGTGTATTTTCAGTAGAGAAAGAGGTTGGGACGGACAAGGAATAGTGAGTAAAAAGAAAGGAGAGCATTGAAGGTTTGTGCACAACTAACCTTTTCTTTGTTTTTAAACTTGTAAATTGTTTGGAATGTATTTATTTGAATGAGTTTACTTTGAACAAGTTTACTTTGACTGAAATATGGTTTTTCTCTTGCATTTGAGAAATTTGGGTGTTGCCACCTTTATATGGATATTACGATGAATTTGAATGTGTTTATTGGTTTACAAACATGATTATTGAGTGGAAAATTTTTGGAAACTGTTTTGAAACCACAGTTAGCATGATTGTAACATCCTCCCGGTAGCAATTCTGCACAGTCTACTGTTCCGGTGACCGGTGTCAGTCCGGACAGCTAGAACTTCTAGAAAAATATTTAAACTAAAGTGAGAAAC